>NC_142069.1:931500-1086750 GCF_059756535.1 Pantherophis guttatus | reverse complement strand
ACAGAGTGATAAATTAGTAGACCAAGAAAATGCTGTGGACATAGTATATTTAGACTTCAGCAAGGCATTTGACAAAGTAGACCACAACCTACTTCTTGGTAAACTAGAAAAATATGGGATAGACAGCATCACCACCAGATGTATCTTTAAACTAGCTGACAAACCATACTCAGTGAGTCAACCTTAATGATACTATATCTACATGGAAGGAAGGAAGCAGTGGGGTAGCACAAGGTTCCATCTTAGGCCAAGTACTCTTCATTATCTTAATAAATGACTTAGATGAGGGAATAAAAGGGGAACTCATCAAGTTTGCAGATGACACTAAGTCATCAACACTCCCAGAAGACAAGCTAAAGTTCTTCATAGACTTGAATGATGAGCTCTATCCAACAACATGAAATTTAATGTGGAGAAAAGCAAGGATTTACACCTAGGCAGGAAAAACCAAAGGTAAAAGTACAGATTAGGCGAAACCTGGCTCAAGAATAGTAACTGTGAGAGGGACCTCGGAATCCTCATGGATGATCAATTAAACATGAGACAGCCGTGTGCGGCAGCAGACAAAAATGGAAACACAATCCTTGATTGTATAAACAATCATAAAATCAAAATCCCATGAAGTATTAGTACCACTTTATAAAGCCTTAGTAAGACGACACCTGGAATATTGCATCCAGTTTTGGTCACATTACAAAAAAGATATTGAAACTTTGAAAAAAAAAGTGCAAAGAAGAGCCACTAAGACGATTAAAAGCCTGGAGAGAAAAACATATGAAGAATGGTTGCAAGAGTTGGGCATGGCCAGTCTAGAAAAAAGAAGGACTAGGGGGGGGACATGATAGCAGTATTCCAGTATTTGAGGGGCTGCCACAAAGAAGGGGTGGGGGTCAACCTATTTTCCAAAGCACCAGAAGGCAAGACGAGAAACCATGGCTGGAAACTCATCAAGGAGAGAAGCAACCTGGAATTAAGGAGAAACCTCCTAACAGTGAGGACAATTAACCAGTGGAACAGAAGTTGTGGATGCTCCAACCCTGGAGATTTTTAAGAAGAGACTGGACAGCCATTTGTCTGGGATGGTCTAGAGTCTCCTGCTTGAGCAGGGGGTTGGTCTAGAATACCTCAAAGGTCCCTTCCAGCTCTATTCTGATTGACTGACGGCCCATTTGGCTGTAGTCACATTTTCTCCATTTCAGGGTTCCTTCTCCCTCCTAATCTCAGTAAATTCTTTAAATTCTCTCAATAAATGTGAGGCTCAGCCCAGCCAAAATTGTGCCCTTGGATATGTTGTAATCTCCATGGGAGATGAATGCTTGTCTTACTCTCAGCTTCAACACAGAAGAAGGCTACCCTTTCTTGCTCTTCAAAGTCCTAAAAGTCTTGGTAGGACACTACCTCTGTTCCCTTCCAAGTTGAAATTGAGGATGCTGGATGGACCACAAAGCGACTCACCTGTGCTGGTTGACCTACCCTCAGAAGACCTCAGCTGTGGCAGAAGAAGAGTCATCTTCTCCCCAGTTCTCCCACAATTGGCTTTGGACACAAAGAGATGAGAGGTGGCTCAGCCAAAACTCTGTCCACAGAGCAGGAAGGGAGATTTTTAAAAGCTCAGTCTCACAACAGAAGCAACACTCCTGGTTCCTGCATTGTCTGTGACAGGTGGTAACTCATGGGGGGAAATGTGCCTTGGTGTGCAGGCCTTGAGCATATTCCTGCAGGGAGTAGAGCTGAGAGGAGACTCAGCCATGACCCTCTAGGGGGAAACTCACAGCTGGGGCTTGTTAGCTGGCACAGGGTTCATTAAGTTGTATCAGGGCTGGGGGAGACAGTGGAAGAAAGAGAGCAAAACGTTCTACCTTGAAATGCAGCTAGTCAGGAAGAGAAATCAGAATTCAGCTCTCACTGTAGTTTGTAGCTGGTGTTCCAGAAATGAATCCATTTTATCCATTACATAAAATGTAATGTTTAAATCCTCCCTCCCTCCCTCCACAACAAAACCAGCAAGGGCCATTGTCTTCTTGCTAAGGCTCAAAGTTCAGTGCCTGAATGTATAATGTATAATTTTGATTAGTGTTATATATTATATTAACCAAGCAGCATAAAAGACAACACCTGACTCCATAAAAAAAAAAAAGAAGGAAACCAGAGAAAGATGTTGGTGCACGTGAAATCCTCACAACTTTCACCTGGTCAGGGAGACGAGCATAACCCTCCATTCTTGGAGCCAAAGATGATCCCCTATGAGATTCAACATAGGAGGACAACATGATCCAACTCGGTGCTTCTCTCTTGTCTCTGTTCCCAAAACACAACGACCTGTTTTACATGGGTAACTTCTGAGGTGGTCATCCAAGAGTCCACTGTTAGTTATCCCAGAATCCCAGTGGCCATTTCCCCCATCCCACTGATGGGTTTATCATCAACTCCCAGGAAAACCTCAACCCTGAATGGAACGATGAATTTCGCTTAACTACGACTTCTGTCCTTTCAAGTCTTGCTGGGATGTCTCATTGTGCTGCTCCTGAGAGCAGTAGGGTGTTCCTGGGAAGGATGAGCAAAGGATGCTGGGAGTGTATGTATCCCACCTACCCAACTAACTTGTTTTGGGGACAGGAAAGTGGTGCTGAGATCCAGCAGATTCCCAACACTCCAATTGAAGGGAAATGAACATGCAAGAAAGCATCGTAGCATCAATAGACGTTCTTGAGCTTCAAACCTCAACAATTTTCTGGCTTTGCACAATAAACATGCTGGGCAGATTTTATTTGAGCTTCTGGCCCATCAGAAGGAGCAAAATCCAGGCTACAGAAAGCATCCATTAAACCAGGGGTCTCCAACCTTGGCAACTTTAAGATGTGTAGACTTCAACTCCCAAGTCCACAAGTCATAAAATTGCCAGGGTTGGAGACCCCTGCATTAAAGAAAGGGGCATAGAGCAGAGATTACAGAAGGGAAGGGCTTGGTTGCTTCTCCAGGCTTCATCAGGTGCTTTTCTCACTCCGGAGCAGAAGAAATTTGCACTAGAACCTGCACTGGTGGATTTATGTTGGGGGGGGGAGGGCAGAGGGAGAGAGAATTTGCTTTGCTTCAGGATTTCTGGTCCTGCTTAACAATCTGGAAGAAACTTGTTTGCATCACTAGATTTGGAACACAATGAAGGCACACAACTTGACTCCTGGGGGTTAATCAGATTGACTGATTGATAACAGTGTTCCCTAATCTTTCAAGGTTGGTGGACCAGAGAGGATGGTGATGGCTGCAGGGGTGGGGAGAGAGGGTGTGGTTTCATGCACACACACCACTTTTCGAAATGCAGCTTTGCATGCCCGCACTTGCACACTCACCTACCACTTCTGTGGCTGGCTCTGAATACGTGGCGGCCCCACACCGGGCTGTGGACCGAGAGTTGGGGACCCCTGTCTGGAGTCTGTTTGGCACCACTGTCCACCCTGAAGCCAAGGATGACCCTTAAGTGCTGGTACCACCTTCCGGTCCCCACACTCACCCCCACTGCCTGTCATCAGAGCTCGGAGACCCCAGATTTCACCTCTTTCTGCTGAATGCCAAGTGATTCTTCAATAAACTCCCTCACCTATGAGAGGGGAGAGAGCCATCATGGCCTATTGACAGAAGGACTCGCTTCCTTCTTCCTTCTCCTCTTCTTCTTCCTTGTTTTCCTTCCAAGGGGAAGAAGGCAACTTTTGGCTTGTGGCACAGAGTGTCTATCCTTTGTGGTGCTCTCTCGATCGATTGTTAACCTGCCAAAGACCAGCAAAACTGCTGCTCTGGGAGTTTTGGGGATCCCTGTTAAGAGCCCTGAGATCCTGCAGACATGGCACCTGGGTTGTCTCTCTTCAAGGAATTTATTTGGGCACCAGCAAACATTGTCCCATGGCAACTAAATTGAATTGAAATATGAGAAAAAAATCTCCCAGGAGGTAAGATCCGCTTAACAGTAGAAGACTCACCCTCTGAAGGTGGTGGGTTCTCCATCTTGCAGGTTGGCCAGAGGAGGCTCCAGAGATGGTGGAACTGATTTTCCTACATCTTGCAGAGGATGGAGCAGGTGAGTCCCACCAACTACATAAGGTGATCACCCTGTGATCCTGTGATCCAGGGTGAAGGTTCAAGGGCAGCCCGCCCAAAGTCCCTCAGAAGGGAAGTGGTACAACATGCTGGGTTACAATGGCTCCTCTCCCTTCATCTCTTCAACATTTCATCACCAAGTTGATCCCAGTGGAGAGGTCCATGCAGGGGACAGAGCAGCATCTGGCTGAGAGATCGCACTGGGCCAAAGACTCAAAGGTCACAGCATATTTGGCCAAGAGAGAAATAGGACATGGTCACCCAAGCAAGAAACACCTTCTACTTTCGAAGCAGTTCATCCTTGACAGGAAGTGAATGTGCTCCCTCAGAACTTTACAAGAAAGTTTGAAATGGGCCACAACCCGTTCAGAACCAGGCCAGGAAAGCAGCAGATGAGCGAGCATGCACACAAAGCTACATTTATGAGCATGATGTGCATGTGAAATCATCCCCTCTTCCCTCACCTCTGCAGCCACTGCCACCTCCTCTAGTCCACCAAGCGAGAAAGCCCGGGGAACACTGTTATCAATCAATCAATCAATCTGATTAACATCCAGGAGTAAATGTTCTGTGCCCTTATCATGTCCCAAATTTAGTGTGCAAACAAGCTTCTTCCAGATTGTTAATCAGGAGCAGAAATCCTGAAGCAAAGCAAATTCTCTCTCCTTCTGCGCTCCCCCCCACCCCCGCAACAGAAATCCACCCCCTTCCTTGTCTATAAATGCCTCCATTCTCTTTGCTGGAGGGAAGCCTGGAGTTGCCACTGAGCAGACTTGCTACCTGTGGAGGCAAAGAGACAAGTGAGTACGGCTCTCCCACCTGTGAACACCTGACAGGTGAGGCCCCTGCACCAGTTCGCTCTGCGTCTCTTTCTCCATCTGAAGGGACCTCTTGCAGGGGGCTGCACCTAATGATCAGGTTCCAGCAGGGGATCTGCAGGAGTCAGGGAGCAAGGGGTATCTGGGGGGATCTCTGGGGAAGAGAAAGAGATGGACGGGAGAGACTTTCCAGGGGAGGCCCCTTCTGCCCTTTATGGAGCAATGCAGGATCCACTGTGACCCACCAAGGCTGCTGGATGACCAAGGAGGGAGAAATTATGTCCAGCTGGGCAAGTGAAAAAGTGGAAACCAAAGTTTGGGGTTCCCAGCTTGGTCACAGGTTGGATGTTGGATCGCCCTTCCTGAAGAGTCCCTCCCAAGGTCCTTGCTCCCCCTTCTTCTACTCTACTCATTGCTCTTCTCTGCAGGAGAGAAGACCATGGGGCAATTCCTCTTTGTGACCCTGGGCTTGCTGGTCGTGGCCTTCTCCCTAACTGGTGAGTTCCAACGGGGTCTCTCCTGTCTAGAGACAGCTCTTGCATCCTCCTCCACCCCCACCACTTCCTGCTCTCCTGGCCATCTTCTCATTGGGCTTCCTCTCTTCCCACACAGGAGCCCAAAAATCCTGTCTCGAAGGATGGTACTCAAGAAATCAGCGTTGCAACAAGCTCTTCGAGGAACAAAAGAACTGGAATGATGCCAAGGTTAGAAGTGCTTGTAGGCCTGTGAATCTCCTAGCCCAGGCAGAGGAGAAGACTAGGCAGAGCCTTGAACAGCCCACAAGTCCCTCTGACTGGGCTGAAGTGCAGGGCCACTAGGCTGTGTGCATGAAAAGGTAGCAAGGACCATTATCTTAGGACAGTCTGAAATACAAGTATTCTCTGATGATATACTGGTCTGGGCTTTCATGGCCGGCATCTGTTGGGCAGTGCTGAGCCTGAAGGTTGAGTGACCATAATCTAGACAACAGATTTCCTGATGTTTCATTGGCAACTCTGGTGGCATCTTCAAACCTCCTTGCCTCTGAAGTGATGGGAATCCGAGAGTTGACCTCCTGAGTCTAGATCAGGAATTTATTTATTTATTTATTTATTTATTTATTTATTTATTTATTTATTTATTTATTTATTTATTTATTTATTTATTTATTTATTTATTTTATTTGTCAAACTTGTATAAGATAACAGATATAAATATAAACATGATTATGAATACAGAAAATTGATACGAATAAATGGGGACAGTAGGACACTGACAGTGAGCGCTCAATTGCTCAAGAGCTGCAGAATCTACCAAAAGTACACATATAGACTGGGTGAAACCAGGTTTAATAGCAGGAACTGTAAGAGGGATCTCAGAGCCTTAGTGACAGCCAATTAAGTATGAGCCAGCCGTGTGCAGCGGCAGCTAAAAAAGCCAATGCAATCCTAAATTGCATTAACAGAGGGATTCAATCAAGATCAAGGGAGGTACTAATAAATACCTCTATAAAGCTAGCACTCTATAAAGTCCTAATAAGACCACACCTAGAGTACTGCATCCAGTTTTGGTATAAAAAAAGATGTGGAGGCTCTAGAAAGAGTGCAGAGAAGAGCAACCAGGATGATGAGGGGACTGGAGGCTCAAACATACGATGAACAGTTGCAGGAACTGGGCCTGGCTGGTCTAGAGAAGAGAAGGACTAGGTGAGACATGATAGCAATCTTCCAATATTTGAGGGGCTGCCAGAGAGAGGAGGGGGTCAAGCTGTTTTCCAAAGCACCTGAAGGCCAGACAAGGAATAATGGGTGGAAACTGATCCAGGAGAGATTCAACCTGGAAATAAGGAGAAATTTCCTGACAGTGAGAACAATCAACCCATAGAACAGAAGTTCCCTTTGGAAGTTGTGAGAGCTTCATCACTGGAGGCTTTCAAGAAGAGACTGGATTGCCATCTGTCTGAAATGATGTATGGTCTCCTGCATTGGTGGGGGGGTTGGACTAGATGACCTACAGGGTCCCTTCCAACTCTGTTATTCCATTAAGAGCATCTGAGGGGAGTCAACACAGTCAAGACATGGAATCAGATTCCCTGGCTCTTTTCTCGCTTTCACAAACTAACACCCGCAAGCACATTTGCCTTTCTCCCTTGTCGCTTTATCTCAGGCATTCTGCCAGAAACAAAACTCAGGCTGCCACCTCGCCTCCATACAAAGCACAACACAGAGAGATGACATGGCCGATTATGTCGCAGGGAATCTCAAAAGTAGTCAAAGTGTCTGGATTGGACTGCATGATCCCAGTAAAGTAGGTCTCTTTCTGTTGCTAATGTTCACAAATCCATATTTACCATTTATTTGAGGCTTTTAGAAGGATCGTCCAATGGGAGGTCGGGATCTCTCTGATAAAAACTCTCACCTTGGACAAAACCTCTGAAAAATGTTATTTACTCCAATGCTGTCTGTCATTTCTCCCACCGACCATTCAGGCCCACTTGGAGAACTGACTGGTATGTTTAAAGCCAAAATGGGCCCAATTCTCTTCTGACCCTCCCCCCCCCATCTCAGGATCCAGGCCATCTCACACACTCAGCTCCTCCTTCAGTCTGCCTTCCTCTTTATGGCCCATTGAATGGCCTCTGAAGCTTCTTCAAACTCTGGTGGGTCATTAATTTGGGGACTGCGAGTCCCAAACCTGGGAGGATTGTTCTTTCTTCCCCTTCATTTATTTTGTGCAGAAATTGCTCATTTCTCTTACCAACAGAACATCTTGTGCTCTGTTGCATTTTCAGTTCGTGAAAGTTGCTTGATCGTAGAGAAAAGAGGACATTTCCTTGGAATTGAGCTCAGTTCCTGGTGACTTTGTGAATACAAGTGTTTTTTTTTTCTTTTCTTTCTTTCTTTCTTTCTTTCTTTTTTGTGGCAACAACATAGTTGTCAGGGCAAGAAATCAGGAACCAAGGTTGCTCAAATGAGTACAAGTTTAATCCATGCTAGCCCTCTACAAGAATCTGAACAGTCACCATGTGTAACTCTCCTTAGCTGCTCCAGATCAACCGAGATTGAGGGGAGGGAGGGAGGGAGAGAGAGAGACTCTTAAAACCTGACAACTTTCCTTTCTGATCTGGACCCTGAAGAGCTGGAGCCTCTTCCGCAGTTGGCTAACATGGCTTCCCTGTCATTACAGAAAAGTGAATGGGAGTGGATAAACAAATCCAGATTCTACTACCTAGCCTGGGCCGATGATAAACCCGAACCCTCGAAGAACAACAAATTCTGTGCTAAGCTCGAGAAAGAAACAAGTAAGCCAAGGTGTTGGGGAAGCAACTGTGGTGCAATTCCAGCAAGGATGAGGATCTTGGAGCCCTGGCAACTGGTGGCCTTACCTCAGCGGTGAAATGCTACCAGTTAGGGCCGGTTCGCCCGAACTGGTAGTAATTGCTACCGTTCGCCCGAACCGGTAGTAAAAAAAAATGCTTTAAAAAGTTTTTTTTAAAAAAAGTTCCAAAGATCAGCTGGGCGACAATCAGCTGTGTGACAATTGGCAGAGGGCAATATCGGAACTTATTTTATTTTATTTTTTAGCATTTTTTTAACTATCAATCAGCTGTGAGAAAATCAGCTGTGCCAAGGTCTGTGAGGTTCCTGCTTGTTGCAGGGGCCATTTTGTGTGAAGTCCTGCTGCTTTTACATTATGTGTGAGTCAGTTGTGCAGCCACATCCACCTGGTCACATGACCACCAAACCACACCCACCCAGTCACATGATCACCAAGCCACGCCCACAGGTCCAGTAGGGAAAATTTTTGAATTTCACCATTGCCTTACCTTATTTATTTATTTAAAACACTTACATAGCAAACCCTACTTTATAACCTACTCCCAACAAAAGTGGGAGTGGTTATACCAAAAAAATGGTACAGAAACTGTAGTATAAATCAAACAAAAACAAAGACCTGGCACCGAATCAGATTTCTGATTTGAAATCAGCCAATATTCTCCCAGCCTTTTGTGGGAAAAGCTACACCCTCCAAGGCTAAAAGGGTGGGGCTTGGTTGAACTTCAGAGGGAAGAGTTCTCCATGGGGCAGGGGGGGTTGCTGAAAGGAAGGCTCACTTCCTAGCTCCCATAAGGTGGTAATGCTGAAAAGAAGGCACTAGGAGAACACCCAATTTACCTGGGTAGGATGGGTAGATTCGCTTAGGGAGAGGGGGCCCCCAGATAATCAGCGCAAGGCTTTAAGGCTAAGGACCAGCACTTTGAATTGCGTTCGGAAAGAAATGTGAAGCCATTGCAGCTTTCCCAACAGAGATCTTAGGGAGGCAAACCTAGAAGCCACCATTGCCGTACACACAGCTTTATCCTGGTCCAGAGAATGTTTCCAGGTGGACCTCAAGGGCAGCCCCATCTATAGCACATTGCGGCAACCAAGGCACAAGTTACTGTGAGCAAGGCCTCAAGTGAGCAATTAGTTCATTAAATGAATTTGTTAAAAGGATCCCCTAGCTGTAGCTGACCCCTTACTCCTCAAGCAGGAGCCATGACCCCCAAATCATGCACTAGCTCATTGTGTCACCTGCACAATGTCAAAGATGAAGTATCAACCAGTTCTGGGGGGGTGGAGGCAGAAATCCAGTGCCACTTTGTCTTTGTAGGGTTGAGTTGAAGCTGGTTCCTCCCCATCCAGACCCTTATATCCTCCATACGCTCAGCCAGCACCTCCATTGCATCACCTGTCTGGCTAGGGGTGAAGATATATAATTGGGTATTGCCAGCATAGTGGTGATACCAAACCACAAACCTACAAATGGCCTCTCCTAGTCGTTTCATGTAGATGTTGGAGGAGTGGTGAAAGGCTCAAACCCAACTCCCACCCCACACTACACCTCACCTCTCCTACCTAACTGTCTGGAACCAGCCATGAGGTAGGAGGTAACCCATCCACAATCCCTGAAGCAGGTCCAGAGTGGTAGCATGGACAACAGTTATGCAAGTTAAGAAAAGAGGAAATGCCCCTCTCACAAAGGCAGTGCCACCAACTCTCACAAAAAGACATTAATCACCTCTTGCACCCAACCACATGGCACCTCCCAGGAGGCCTTAAACCAAGAGGGACAAGAGTCCCTCACGGAGGTTGCCGAGCTCACAGACACAAGGATCCTGCCCACTTCTTGAAACACAAGTGGTCTGAACTCCACCAGGTAGCAAGGCTCAAACAGGTCTCCCTCACCTCCAAAGGGCCTGCCAGCCAGAGTTCAACTCCAAGGCAAGGCAAGTGATTTTATCTCACGGAGGTCAAGAACGTTCCTCATAGTGACTTTGAAAGGGCTGCCCAGTTCCTGCTCACCTGAAGATGCAGAAGGTTGGGTAAATCATTAGTGTTGCTGCTCTTGTCATCCCAACATAGAACCACATATGGGCTCTTACATGCGTCTGTCCGGCCTCACTCTTTGCCTTCCTCCAGTTCTGCTCCATCCGACTCTTATGTCGCTTCATCCCTCTGAGCTGCTTGGTGAACATGGTTTATCCCTTGGCTCAGTGAGCTGTCACAGTCCACATTCTGTACAGTCAAGGGAACACAAAACGTTATTTATGGGACAAATAATTAAAAATGGAAGCCATCATTCCTTCATGAATTGCAGGTGTTTATGAAAATAATTACAGGACCAGCAGCTCATCATAAAACAAACAAGCTCCATCTTAACCTGCTTCTGAAAGGCTGTCACTCTCACAGGAGACCCCGGTTTATGTTCTTTCCTGCTTAAATATCCATCAATCTTCTTCCCCAGAGTTCCCCAATCTTTCTGGCTCTGTGGACCAGCAAGTGGGGGGAAGGGAGGGGAGGGTTCTGTGCTGGTTCCATGCTGGCAAATGGAGTGTGTGCAGACATGTTCGACCTCATGCAAGTGTGGATGTGTGCCTGTGCTTGTCTCCCACTTCCACTGCCCGGTTCTGAATCTCTCTTCGCCCACTAGTGGGCCAGTGCCCTGGTATTGGGGACCCCTGCCTACGCCATCATACTCAGACAAATCTCGGCCACTAAAAGACTAGAGAAGAGAAAAGTTGACAGATGCCCCACACACTTCAAAACCAAATACAAGAACAGCCTAAAAACCCCAGACAAAATTAACTTGGTGGTTAGCTACGTTATCTGGGTTGCCACAACATGCTGAGCCCTAAGACAGGTGAGGTTCTCCACCTGTGGTGTCCTCATGATCTCCTAAGAATGAGGGAGAAGCCATCAAAATGATCTTTTGGGACTATGAAGGAGTCACTTCAAAGGGGGAATCAAATCTTTCTTTTTCCTGCCCAGAATATTTCCAATGGAGTGATTCGAACTGCGAGGAGCTGCATCCATTTCTCTGCCAATGCTGATAGCTCCTTTTCCTGCTCCACAGTGATGAAGCCTGGAGAAACAAGGAAGCCCCCCTGACTGCCAAAATCTCCCCAATGCACCCCTTCGCTTCATGGATGTTTTATGTAGCTTCGATCTGACTTTGCTCCTCCTCAGGGGCCAGGAGGTCCAATAAATTCTCGTCTTGATTGACAACCTGGAAGAGGCTTCTTTGGATCACTAGATTTGGAACACAATAAGGGCACAGAATTTGACTCCTGGATGGTTAATCACATTGACAGACGGATGGATGGATGGATGGATGGATGATTGATAACATACATTCTGATATTTTTACTCCATATAATATAATATTTTGGCATCTCTAAGAAGCCAGAGAAAGATTTGGCTAGTCGTGAAATTCTCACTGTTTCTCCTGCCCAGAGCGACTGCCTGGCACCCCCATCCAATCTGAAGCCAAGGATGACCCTCTATGCATAGGTTCAAGATATGAGGATCACCTAACCCAACACATTGCTTCTCTCTAACTGTCCCTGTTCCCAAAATACAGAAATCTTTTTTCGATGGGTAAATTCTGAGATGGTCGTTGAAGATTCCACTTCTAATCATCCTGGAATTTACCAGCTATTACACTGGATTTTCACTAACTACCAGGTGAACTTCCACCCTAAATGACACAATCAAGGTTACCCACTAAATTTCTCTTGACTCTGACTTCTCCCCTGCCAGGTTCTGCTATTCTGACTCCTTTGGGGATGGGGGTGGGGTTTCCTGCAAACAATGAACAAAGGAGGCTGGGGAGCATTCATTCCCAGGGTCACCCAAGATCATCCCAGGTGCCCAGCTAAATAATCAGAAGCATTTGTTGGGTACCAGCAAAAGAAGATGCAAAAGGAAGAGGAACACACTGTAGTGACAACAGCTAGGCAAGGATCTACACCTTTGGGAGAAGGCAATGAGAAACATCGCTGGTATTTGATCAAGGAAACCTCATGTATGGTCAATGCAATATGTCTCTTGTGGTAGTAGATGACGTGATCCTCAGATGAGATGGTACTGAATAAGCAAATGAGGAGGAGGTGAAGATCTTTGGAGTAGGAACGGTGTTTATTATATGGATGGAATAGACACTGAGTTGGTTGAACATCACTGGGGAGACATCATATAAACATTTAAACAAGAAAAACGCCTGCCACAGGACCCCCACAGCTGTGGTCAGTCAACTGTTGGCAAGATAAGCTGCGTAACTGCCTTCACACAACATAGAAACCTAGTCTAGGATGGGTGGATCATTTGAATCTGGTATGTGGTGGGGAGCCAGCCTTTTCCTAAGGCATCCAAGTATGGTGGGAAACAGGTCATCCTCCCCAGCATAAGAGGCTTTGTATAGTGTGAGATGTGTTGGGTTAATTCAGCTTCAGCTATCTCGGGTAATATGCAACTAGATTTACTGTCTGTGTCAGGGAATGTAGATTTAATAGCTGTAAGCTGATGGAAGGTTGTAAGCGGAGGTAACTGAAAGCTGATGCAATGGGAATGAGTCAGCAACTGGAATCGCCGGATTAAGACTCTGATGGGGTCCACACAACACTGTTACCGTTTTAAGAGGTGTTTATATATAGGTGACCATTAGAGGATGTATCTCTCTCTTGTTGTGTATCTCATTGTTCTCCTTGTGTCTGTAGCTGTATGATAAGGTATCTACCACGTATATGTATGTATATAGTTCGTTGTTAATTATCTAAAGGCTCTGTGTGCTGTGTGCTGTGTTTTGCTCCTGGGCTTATCTCATAATACTAGTTACCCTGCAAAACTGACAGTCTGGCTACAGGAGCTGGGACCTATTAAAGTTCCACCCAGCTATTGTTTCTTGACCCATTTCCTTCCTTTCACCTAACCCATACCATCTCTAAAGAACTGAGAATGACATGTGGAGCTGAATAGATCCTTGTTGTTGTTTACCTACAGACAGAATCTTGCCAGATTAAAGCAATTATTTTTATAATCATATATATATATATACTCTGTGAGCTGCTAGGGTGGGACCAACTTGCTTTTCATGCCCACCAGACATTCCAAGCCCTGCTTTCTCTTTGCCATCTAGGAAAGAGTCCCTCCCTCCTGTGACTTCAGACTACATTCCTCCACAACCCACCACACAAGATCTCCACTCTTCTTCCACCTTTCTTCTTTTGCTGATTTGATTTGTGTCTCCATCACATCATCTCCAGCAAGGTTAAAACAATCTAAGTGGCAGCTGTAGCCACTCATCCACAGAATCACTTCTTTGAGTAACATTTCAAACACTTACCTTGTTAAGTTCTGAGGAAGCACATTCACTTCCTCTGAAGGAGGAGCTGCTTTGAAAGGCAATGGGTATTTCTTGCTTGGGTGTCTCAATTGTGAACATTGACTCTTTCGCCCAGTGGAATCTCTCAGCCAGATGCTACTCTGCCCCATGTATGGATCTCTCCATTGGGATCAATTTGGTTATGAAATGGTGAAGAGATTATGGGAGAGGAGCAACTATAACCCAGCACGTTATAGCACTTCCCTTCAGAGGGACTTTGGGCTGGCTGCCCTTGATCCCACACCCTGGATCACAGGATCACAGGGTGATCACCTTATGCAGTCCATTCTCTGCAGAATGCAGATCAGTTCTGCCATCTCTGAAGCCTCTTTTGGGAAGCCTCCAAGATGGAGAACCCATCACCTTCAGTGGAAAGTCTTCTACTACTATTGGACAGAACTTACCCCCAGGGAAAGTTTTCTCATGTTTCAATTAAATTTAAGTAGCTGTATCCATGATTTCTGGACTTAGTTGCCAGAGGACCATGTTTGCTAAAACCGCTCTCCTAATGTGGCTATCATGGGCCTCAAATAAACTCCACAGAGTGGGCAGAGACAACCAAGGTGCCATGTCTACAGGATCTTGGGGATCTTAACACGCATCCACAAAACTCAGTTGCCACTGAGCAGACCTGCTACCCAAGGAGGCAAAAGGATAGATGAGTGTGGCTTTCCCACCTGTGGGCACCTGACAGGTGAGGCCCCTGCACCAGTTCGCTCTGCGTCTCTTTCTCCATCTGAAGGGACCTCTTGCAGGGGGCTGCACCTGATGATCAGGTTCCAGCAGGGGATCTGCAGGAGTCAGGGAGCAAGGGTTCTCTGGGGGGATCTCTGGGGAAGAGAAAGAGATGGACGGGAGAGACTTTCCAGGGGAGGACCCTTCTGCCCTTTACGGAGCAATGCAGGATCCACTGTGACCCACCAAGGCTGCTGGGTGACCAAGGAGGGAGAAATTATGTCCAGCTGGGCAAGTGAAAAAGTGGAAACCAAAGTTTGGGGTTCCCAGCTTGGTCACAGGTTGGATGTTGGATCGCCCTTCCTGAAGAGTCCCTCCCAAGGTCCTTGCTCCCCCTTCTTCTACTCTACTCATTGCTCTTCTCTGCAGGAGAGAAGACCATGGGGCAATTCCTCTTTGTGACCCTGGGCTTGCTGGTCGTGGCCTTCTCCCTAACTGGTGAGTTCCAACTGGGACTCTCCTGTCTAGAGAGAGCTCTTGCCTCTGACCCCCTTCCTGATGAGACCTCCCCCACTCTCCTCCCTGAAATTGCTCTCATTCCTGTTTAGCTTATTATGGAATTTAGGTCTAATCTTATTTCTCTGTTACAAGACCCAGGGCTGTTTATAACAAATAGGTCTCTTTCTGTTGTTAATGTTCACAAATCCATATTTATCACTTCTATGGAGCTTCTTGAAGGATCATCCAATGGGGGGATTGGGATCTCTCTGATAAAAACGCTCACCTTGGACAAAACCTCTGAAAAATGTTATTTACTCCTATGCTGTCTTGTCATTTCTCCCACCAGGCCCATTTCTCCCATTCAGGCCCACTTGGAGAACTGACTGGTGTCAGCACATCAAGCTGCATTTATTCTAGTGCTGACATAAGAAGGAGAAGCGGAGGCATCTGGAAAGGGACGTTTGACTTTTCACCTACTTATTTTCCCTGGAGATAATATCCCCTAGGAGATGGGATGGGAGGGGGGAAATTCCTTTGAGCTGGAGCAGTAGATTAGGGGTAGAGTGACTTGGAAGATGGCCAATGAATGCAGAGGAGTGGGGAAAGGAAAGGGAGTGTTTGGGGTCAGGAAGTCAGTGTTGGCTACGATGGAGTCGGAGTTAGAATGTCGTGCTTAATAAATGGGAGGTTTTCATCAAAGACTTTGTTTGAAATGCAATTTATTTGAGACGACCTTGAAACCTGACAACTGGTATGTTTAAAGCCACAATGAGCCCAATTCTCCTCTGACCCCCCCCCCTGATCTTAGAATCAAGGCCATCTCACATACTGACCTCCTCCTTCAGTCTGCCTTCCTCTTTATGGCCCATTGAATGGCCTCTAAAGCTTCTTCAAACTCCAGTGGGTCATTAATTTGGGGACTACAAGTCCCAAACCTGGGAGGATTGTTCTTTCTTCCCCTTCATTTATTTTGCGCAGAAATTACTCATTTCTCTTACCAACAGAACATCTTGTGCTCTGTTACATTTTCAATTCATGAAAGACACTTGATTGTAAAGGGAAAAAAATGTTTCCCTGGAATTGAGCTCAGTTCCCGGTGACTTTGTGAATACAAGTGTAGTGTTTTGGTTTGGTTTGGGTTTTTTTGTGGCAACAACATAGTTATCAGGACATGAAATCAGGAACCAAGGTTGCTCAAATGGGTACAAATTTAATCCATGCTAGCCCTCCACAAGAATCTGAACAGTCACCATGTGTAACTCTCCTCAGCTGCTCCAGATCAACCGAGATTGAGGGAGCAGTTGGAGAGAGAGTGAGAGACCCTTAAAACCTGAAAACTTTCCTTTCTTCTTTTTTTTTAAAAAAAGATTTTATTGATTTTCTATTCTTTACATTTTCTTAGTGCTTAATAAACATCGTGTTGTCTGGATTTGTATAATTACTTAACAGTAAAGATTACATTCTTAATCTCCACTTCTTTTTTCAAACCACTGACAAAATAAAGTCCATGTTTCATAATATTCTGTGTCTTCTTTCTGTTTAATCTTCAGCTAAAGTCTCTCCATTTCTGCACAATCTAGTATCTTCCTAATTATCTTTTCGTCTCGCGATGTTTCTTCATTTTTCCAACATTGTGCAAATATAATCCTCGCTGCTGGTAATACATGCAATATGAAATCTATGCTTTGTTTATCAAGTTTTTCTGATATTATACCTAACAAAAACAGTTCAGGTTCAAAATTGACATGTTTTTCTATCATCTTTTCTAACCACTTATCTATTTTTGCCCAAATTTTTCCTTTCTGATCTGGACCCAGAAGAGCCAGAGCTCCTTCCTCAATGGGCTAACGTGGCTCCCCTGTCATTACAGAAAGACCAATGGGAGTGGACAGACAGATCCAGAACCAACTACGTAGCCTGGGCGGTTGAGGAGCCCAATAATTCAGAGGACAAGTTGTGCGTTCGGCTGAAGAAAAGTTCAAGTAAGCCCAGAAGTTGTGGGAAGCAGCTGGGGTGCAATTGCAGCAACTGACAACTGCTCTTATTTATTTATTTATTTATTTATTTATTTATTTATTTATTTATTTATTTATTTATTTATTTATTTATTTATTTATTTATTTAAACAGCTGTACAGGTAGTTCTTGACTTACAACAAAGTTACAACATCACTGAAAAAAGTGACTTCTGACCATTTTTCACACTTATGACCTTTGCCGCATCCCCAGGGTCACATGATCAAAATTGAGACGCTTGGCAACTGACTCATATTTGTGACGGTTTCAGTGTCTCCAGGGTCCTGTGATCCCCTTTTGTGGCTGTCTGACAAACAACTGGGGAAGCCAGATTCACTTAACAACCATATTATTAACTGCAGTGATTTACTTAATAACTGCGGAAGAATGCTCCTAAAATGGAGCATAATTCACTTAACGAGTGTTTCACTTAGTAGCAAAAATATTGGCCTCAATTTTGGTTGTAAGTCGAGGGCTACCTGTATAGCCTCTCCCCCCCCCCATCTTATAACCTACTCCCAATCGAAAGTTAAAATAGAAACTGTAGTAACAATATAAATCTAACACAACAAAAACCTGGCACCCAATCAGATTTCTGATTTGAAATCAGCCAATATTCTCCCAGCCTTTGGGGGAGGGAGCTACACCCTCCAAGCCTAAAAGGGTGGGGCTTGGTTGAACTTCAGAGGGGAAGGGGCTCCACGGGGGGAGTCCCAAGGTAATCAGCGCAAGGCTTTAAGGCTAAGGACCAGCACTTTGAATTGTGCTCAGAAAAAAATGTGAAGCCATTGCAGCTTTCCCAACAGAGATCTTACGTGGGCAAACCTAGAGGCCCCTGTTGCTTACACGCTGCTTCATGTCCAGTGGACATTTCCGGGTGGGCCTCAAGGGCAGCCCCACCTAGAGCACATGGCAGTAGTCCAAATAGGCGGTGACCAAGGCATGAGTTACTCTGAGCAAGGCCTCAAGGGAGCAATTAGTGCATTACATGATTTGGTAAAAAGGATCTCCTAGCCATAGCTGACTGCTTCTACGGTTGGACAGATCCTATCCCCAGGGAGATTTTTCTCATATTTCAATTAAATTTAAGTAGCTGTATCCATGATTTCTGGACTTAGTTGCCAGAGGACTATGTTTGCTAAGACAATTCTCCTAATGTGGCCATCCTGGGCCTCTACCCATGGAGTGGGTAGAGAGAACCCAGGTGCCATGTCTGCAGGATCTCAGGGCTCTTAACAGGGATCCCCAAAACTCCCAGAGCAGCAGTTTTGCTGGTCTTTGGCAGGTTAACAATCGATCGAGAGAGCACCACAAAGGATAGACACTCTGTGCCGCAAGCCAAAAGTTGCCTTCTTCCCCTTGGAAGGAAAACAAGGAAGAAGAAGAGGAGAAGGAAGAAGGAAGCGAGTCCTTCTGTCAATAGGCCATGATGGCTCTCTCCCCTCTCATAGGTGAGGGAGTTTATTGAAGAATCACTTGGCATTCAGCAGAAAGAGGTGAAATCTGGGGCCTCCGAGCTCTGATGACCAGGCAGTGGGGGTGAGTGTGGGGACCGGAAGGTGGTACCAGCACTTAAGGGTCATCCTTGGCTTCAGAGTGGACAGTGGTGCCAAACAGACTCCATATAGGGGTCCCCAACTCTCGGTCCACAGCCCGGTGTGGGGCCACCATGCATTCGGAGCCAGCCACAGAAGTGGTAGGTGAGTGTGCAAGTGCGGGCGTGCAAAGCTGCATTTCAGAAAGTGGTGTGTGTGCATGAAACCACACCCTCTCTCCCCACCCCTGCAGCCATCACCATCCTCTCTGGTCCACCAACCTCGAAAGATTAGGGAACACGGTTATCAATCAGTCAATCTGATTAACCCCCAGGAGTCAAGTTGTGTGCCTTCATTGTGTTCCAAATCTAGTGATGCAAACAAGCTTCTTCCAGATTGTTAAGCAGGACCAGAAATCCTGAAGCAAAGCAAATTCTCTCTCCCTCTGCCCTCCCCCCCGCCAACAGATATTCACCCCCATCCTTCCCTATAAATGCCTCCATTCCCTTTGCTGGAGGGAAGCCTGGAGTTGCCACTGAGCAGAATTGCTACCTAAGGAGAGGAAGGGACAGGTGAGTGTGGCCAGGTGAGGCCCCAGCATGAGAATGCTTTGTGTCTCTTTCTCATGGGAACACTTGCAGGGGGCTGCACCCGATGTCCATGTTCCAGCAGGGGATCTGCAGGAGTCAGGGAGCAAGGGATCTATACGGAGATCTCTGGGGAAGAGAAAGAGATGGACGGGAGAGACTTTCCAGGGGAGGACCCTTCTGCCCTTTACGGAGCAATGCAGGATCCACTGTGACCCACCAAGGCTGCTGGATGACCAAGGAGGGAGAAATTATGTCCAGCTGGGCAAGTGAAAAAGTGGAAACCAAAGTGTGGGGTTCCCAGCTTGGTCACAGGTTGGATGTTGGATCGCCCTTCCTGAAGAGTCCCTCCCAAGGTCCTTGCTCCCCCTTCTTCTACTCTACTTGTTGCTCTTCTCTGCAGGAGAGAAGACCATGGGGCAATTCCTCTTTGTGACCCTGGGCTTGCTGGTCGTGGCCTTCTCCCTAACTGGTGAGTTCCAACGGGGTCTCTCATTTCTGGAGAGGCCAATTCTCTTGCCTCTGACCTCCTTCCTGATTCGACCCTCCCCAAATCCCCTCCCTGAAGTTGCTTTCATTCCCATTTGGCTTATTACAGAATTTAGATCTCACTGTCAGCACATCAAGATGCATTTATCCTAGTGCTGACATGAGAAGGAGAACGCAAGTGTCTGCAACGGGACGGTTGCCTTTCACCTACTTATTTTAGCTGGAGATAACGTCCCCTAGGAGATGGATGGGAGGGGGGGGAATTCTTTGAATTGGAGCAGTAGATTAGGGGTGAATGATTGGGAAGATGGCCAATGAATGCAGAGGAGTGGGGGAAGGAAGAGGAGGGATTTTGGGGCAGCACCTCAGTGCTGGCTGCATGGAGTCAGTGTAAAAGTTGCCGTGCTAAATAAAATGGAAGTCTGTTTCAAAAAGGACTTTGTTTGAGACGCAATTTATTTGAAGACGGCCTGAAAACCTGATACTCACCTTATTTCTCTGCTACAGGACCCAGGACTGTTTGCAACAGGGCAAAAACAAAGCAAAATTAATGCAATCAAAATTCATACTCTTAAACTTGTTTAATAGTTAAAGGGTTTAATGAAAAATAGGTCCTCTTATCATTCACAAGTCATTTCAATAATGAGATGGGCGGCATACACATATATTAAATAAATCAATTAAAAAATTAAAGTAGAATAGTGGTTTACAGAGTCAGCCTCTTGACCTCCCCCCCCCTCCTCCCCAACAATCTGGGGGTCCTCATTTTACTGACCTCGGAAGGATGGAAGGCTGTGTCAACCTTGAGCCTGGTGAGATTCGAACTGCCAAAGTGCAAGTAGTTGATAGTCAGCAGAAGTAGCCTGCAGGACTGCACTCTGACCACCGCCCCACCATGGCCATTCCCCTGCATTTATCATTAGGAGAAGAGCGCCCCCTACCTCTTCCTAGGGATTTTTCTCCATGGGACCCCACACCAGACCTTGGACCCTTTCCTGTGGATCTAAGAACTGAGCCTCTGGCATAGGGCAACTTCAGACGGGCCTTTCCCCCGTGGGACTGTGGCAGAGGGACAGTCCCACAAGTAGTCAGCTATTCGGCTATTTGGGGGCATCCAGGAGGCCAGTGGGGATCCTTCTGGAAAGATCCTGGTGATCTCCCTTCTTTGCACTAGTCGATTACTCGGCTGATGCCTTCTGCAGCAGTTGCAATTTCAGGAGACCGTCAAAGGTAGCTACACATCAACCATGTTTCAGTAGTCTAGCTAGGTTGTAGCCAAAGTGGGGATAATTGTTGCTGAGTCTGACTGGCTGATGAAGCTTCACAGCCAACACCAGCGATCCAAGTGGGCAAAGGCAAAACCGGCTTAACCTGGTTCTTGAAGGAATCCATTTTCTGGCTCTTGATGGTTCCCTGAATGACAAACCAACCCAAAAGGACAGATTAACAGGAGCCGTGTATTTTCAGGGAAATTAACCAAGACTAAACCAGATTCAGCTGCTGTGTTTGTAACCCAAGCCAGTTTCAATTCATTGCCATCAATGTGACTGCATGACTGTAACTTTGTTGCTTGTATCCTTGCAATTTATATTAATATTGATGGTTTCCTAGTATGATTTGATTCCTTATTGTACCGTATGAGTCACTGGTTGTTGTGCCTTGTGATTCTTGACGAGTGTATCTTGTCTTTTTATGTGTACTGAGAGCATATGCACCAAAGACAAATTCCTTGTGTGTCCAATCACACTTGGCCGATAAAGAATTCTACTCTACTCTACTCTATTCTATTCTATCAGAGATGTTTGCAATGCAGGACTGTAAGCATGTTGTTCTGCAGAACCTGCTGTCTCCTCATCCTCATCCTCTCTTGGCCATCTTCTCATTGGGCTTCCTCTCTTCCCACACAGGAGCCAAACGTTGCCCCAGTAGTTGGCTTGGCAAGAAGGGGTTTTGCTACAAGGTCTTTGATGAACAAAGGAGCTGGAGCGATGCTGAGGTTAGAAGTGCTTGTGTGCCTGTGAACATCCTAATTCAGGCAGAGGAGAAGCCTAGAGATAGCCATGCACAGCCCCTCAGACTCTGTGCATGGAAAGGTAGCAAGGACAGTTATCTTAGGACAGTCTGAAACACAAGTATTCTCTGGACGATATGCTGGTCTGGCCTTTCATGGCCAGCATCTGTTGGGCAGTGCTGAGCCTCAGGGCTGAGTGACCATAATCCAGACAACAGATTTCCTGATGTTTCCCTGGCAACCCTGGTGGCATCTTCAGACCTCCTTGCCTCTGAAGTGATGGGATCAGAGAGTTTATCTCCTGAATCTAGAAATGTTCAAGAGCTACAGAATCTAGCAGGGGCATCTGAAGGGAGTCAACACAATCAAGACAGTGTCTAGGACCATGCAATCAGATTCCCTGGCTCTTCTCTCACTTTCACAAACTAACACACACACACACACACATTTGCTTGTGTCCTTAACAAGTGCCTTTCTCCCTTGTGGCTCCCTCCCAGATGTTCTGCAGGAAATACAAACCAGGCTGCCACCTTGCTTCCATCCATAGTGGTGAATTATCGCATGACTTGGCCGAGTACGTCTCCGACTACATCAAAATTGCTAAATCTGCCTGGATTGGACTGAGTGATCCAGAGCAAGTAGGTCTCTTTCTGTTGCTAATGTTCACAAATCCATATTTACCACTTCTATGGGGCTTCCTGAAGGATCGTCCAATGGGAGGTCGGGATCTCTCTGATAAAAACTCTCACCTTGGACAAAACCTCTGAAAAATGTTATTGACTCCAATAAATAACATTCCTCCCACCAACCATTCAGGCCCACTTGGAGAACTGACTGGTATGTTTAAAGCCACAATGGGCCCAATTCTACTCTGACCCCCCCCCCCCCATCTCAGGATCCAGGCCATCTCACACACTCAGCTCCTCCTTCCGTCTGCCTTCCTCTTTATGGCCCATTGAATGGCCTCTAAAGCTTCTTCAAACTCAGGTGGGTCATTAATTTGGGGACTGCGAGTCCCAACCTGGGAGGATTGTTCTTTCTTCCCCTTCATTTATTTTGCGCAGAAATTGCTCATTTCTCTTACCAACAGAACATCTTGTGCTCTGTTGCATTTTCAGTTCGTGAAAGACGCTTGATCGTAGAGAAAGAATAGAATAGAATTTTTTATTGGCCAAATGTGATTGGACACACAAGGAATTTGTCTTGCGACGTTTCCCTGGAATTGAGCTCAGTTCCCGGTGACTTTGTGAATACAAGTGTTTTTCTGTGGCAACAACACAGTTGACAGGACATGAAATAAGGAATGAGGACAACTTATTTTCCAACACTCCGGAAGGCAGGACAAGAAACAATGAACGGAAACTCATCAAGGAGAGAAGCAACCTAGAATTAAGGAGAAACTTCCTAACAGTGAGGACAATTAACCAGTGAAACAGTTTCCCTCCAGAAGTTGTGGGGGCTTCAACACTTGAGATTTTTAAGGAGAGATTAGACAGCCATTTGTCTGAAATAGGATAGGGTTTCCTGCTTGAGCAGGGGATTGGACTAAAAGGTCCCTTTCCTGCTCTATTCTGATTGATTGATTGATTGATTGATTGATTGATTGATTGATATGCTTGACCCCTCCCTTGGGCAGGCTGGTCATCTCCTACAACAGTTTAGGTTTCACTCACTCACTCACACACACACACACACAACACACAAATTTCCAAGTTTCACATACAGGCCTGGAATTTTGCTGATGGTCTCCTATCCAAGGACTCATTGAATTTGACCCTGTTTACCTTTCTGAGGTCAATCGGTATCTTCCAGAGCTGCCACCGCATTGAGCATGAGACAAGAGGGCTCTCAAGCTGTATGATGACTTCACAAAGACCTCCAGGTTGTTTCTTCCTCGGGATCTCCTGATTGTCCCTCATCCAAGTATTCACCAAGTTTAACTCTGCTGAGCTGTTTCAGATGAACCGAGATTGAGGGGAGGGAGGGAGAGACCCTTAAAACCTGACAACTTTCCTTTCTGATCTGGACCCAGAAGAGCCAGAGCGCCTTCCTCAGTTGGCTAACGTGGCTCCCCTGTCATTACAGAAAGACCAATGGGAGTGGACAGACAGATCCAGAACCAACTACGTAGCCTGGGCGGTTGAGGAGCCCAATAATTCAGAGGACAAGTTGTGCGTTCAGCTGAAGAAAAGTTCAAGTAAGCCCAGAAGTTGCGGGAAGCAGCTGGGGTGCAATTGCAGCAACTGACAACTGCTTTTATTTATTTATTTATTTATTTATTTATTTATTTATTTATTTATTTATTTATTTATTTATTTATTTATTTATTTATTTATTTATTTATTTATTTATTTATACAGCTGTACAGGTAGTTCTTGACTTACAACAAAGTTACAACATCACTGAAAAAAGTGACTTCTGACCATTTTTCACACTTACGACCTTTGCCGCATCCCCAGGGTCACATGATCAAAATTGAGACGCTTGGCAACTGACTCATATTTGTGACGGTTTCAGTGTCTCCAGGGTCCTGTGATCCCCTTTTGCGGCTGTCTGACAAACAACTGGAGAAGCCAGATTCACTTAACAACCATATTATTAACTTAATAACTGCAGTGATTTACTTAATTACTTAATTACTTAATTATTAACTTAATAACTGCAGTGATTTACTTAATTAACTTAATTACTGTGGAAGAATGCTTGTAAAATGGAGCATAATTCACTTAACAAGTGTTTCACTTAGTAACAAAAATATTGGCCTCAATTTTGGTTGTAAGTTGAGGGCTACCTGTATAGCCTCTCCCCCCCCCCATCTTATAACCTACTCCCAATCGAAAGTTAAAATAGAAACTGTAGTAACAATATAAATCTAACACAACAAAAACCTGGCACCCAATCAGATTTCTGATTTGAAATCAGGCAATATTCTCCCAGCCTTCGGGGGGGGGGGGGGAGCTACACCCTCCAAGGCTAGAAGGGTGGGGCTTGGTTGAACTTCAGAGGGGAAGGGGCTCCACAGGGGGAGTCCCAAGGTAATCAGCGCAAGGCTTTAAGGCTAAGGACCAGCACTTTGAATTGTGCTCAGAAAAAAATGTGAAGCCACTGCAGCTTTCCCAACAGAGATCTTACGTGGGCAAACCTAGAGGCCCCTGTTGCTTACACGCTGCTTCATGTCCAGTGGACATTTCCGGGTGGGCCTCAAGGGCAGCCCCACCTAGAGCACATGGCAGTAGTCCAAATAGGCGGTGACCAAGGCATGAGTTACTCTGAGCAAGGCCTCAAGGGAGCAATTAGTGCATTACATGATTTAGTAAAAAGGATCTCCTAGCAGTAGCTGACCCCTTATTCCTCTTTCCTGCTTAAATATGCATCAATCTTCTACCCCAAAGTTCCCCAATCTTTCTGGCTCTGTGGACCAGCAAGGGGGGGAAGGGAGGTTCCGTGAGAGTGGCTGGCAAATGGAGTGCGTGTAGACATGTTCAACCGCTGCTTGTGCAAGTGTGGATGTGTGCCTGTGCTTGTCTCCCACTTCCACTGCCCAGTTCTGAATCTCTCTTCGCCCACTAGTGGGCCAGTGCCCTGGTGTTGGGGACCCCTGTCTATCCCATCATAGTCAGACAAATCTCAGCCACTAAAAGACTAGGGAAGAGAAAAGTTGACAGATGCCTCCTACACTTCAAAACCAAATACAAGAACAACCTAAAAACCCCAGACAAAATTAACTCGGTGGTTAGCTACGTTATCTGGGTTGCCACAACATGCTGAGCCCTAAGACAGGTGAGGTTCTCCACCTGTGGTGTCCTCATGATCTCCTAAGAATGAGGGAGAAGCCATCAAAATGATCTTTTGGGACTATGAAGGAGTCACTTCAAAGGGGGAATCAAATCTTTCTTTTTCCTGCCCAGAATATTTCCAATGGAAAACTTCGGACTGCGAGAAGTTGAAGCCATTTCTCTGCCAATGCTGATAGCTCCTTTTCCTGCTCCACAGTGATGAAACCTGGAGAAACAAGGAAGCCCCCCTGCCTGCCAAAATCTCTCCAATGCACCCCTTCGCTTCATGGAATGGTTTGCTTTATGTAGCTTGGATCTGATTTTGCTCCTCCTGATGGACCAGAAGATCAAATAAACTCTGTCTAGCAAGACTGGCCTTTTTTATTCTGCAGAGCCAGGAGACTGTGGTGGTCTGAAGCTCAAGACCCCACAATCTTCTGCCTGGCAAGGCTTGGCCTTAATGGGGAGGGGTGCTTCTTCAGAAGGACCATCCATGATGCTACTTTGCTCTCTTGGAAGTCCATCTCGTTTTAATTGGAGGGTTGGGAACCCACTTTCCTGCCCTTATAATGTTTTACATTGATTATCCATTGTGATTTCCTTGGTCAAATACAGAGGAGGCTTAGCACCAGTGGTGGGATTCTACCAGTTCGGACCGGTTCAGAAGAACCGGTAGCTCCAACTATCAGCTGGGAGAGAACCGGTTCACCAATATGATCAGATGGGCCCACCCGCGCTATTTTCCTACCTTTATCTTCTCAGCTGATTTGCAGGGAAAACAGAGCAGATTGCTGTGTTTCTCATCTGAAGAAACATGGAAGTGAAGATTTCTTCAAACTGTGCACGCATGCAAAGCACGCGTCAGGCACACATGTGCGCAAAGCATGCATGCGTGCACAAAGCACGCGATCACCGAACCGGTTGTTAAATCAGGATCTCACCACATAGCTATGAATTCTTGCTTCCCTGTTGTCACTAAAGTTATCATCTCCCTCCAGCATCTTCTTCTATCACTGCTGCCCCAAAAGGGCACCTGGTTTGTTTAGCTTGTACAGTATAGATGGCTTCACTCCCACCATCCTTAGCTCATGTGTCCCATGAACACCAGCACCACAATAAGGACTTGGAAGTGGGGAAGCAGCCCAAGTGCTCCAATTGTCAAAGGTGTCGAAGTCAAACTTCTCCAGCTTGGCAAACATTTTTTTCTTCCATAGTCTTTGCAACACCTCCTGCTGGACCTGAGCCTCTGCATCCTCAGAGTAAATCAAGATGTCATCTAGATAAATCGCCAGAAATTTGGCAATTGTATCTGAAAAAATTAATTCATAAATCTGAAAAATAGTGCTGTACATTTACAATTAGCCAATCCAAAAAGAATAATTGCATCTTCAAACTCACCATTCCTGATATCAAAAGCTGTCAAATACTCATGTCTTTCTTTGACTCTAATGCGGTCATAAGCGTTCCTGAGATCCAGCTTGGTCAATATGTGAGCCATCTGTAATCGGTCCATCAAATCTGATCTTAGAGACGGTGGGTAATGATCCCTTATTGTGACCTTGTTTTGAGGTCCTCGTAATTGTGGACTGTGCAGATCAGAACCTGTCCCTTCTGTCCCAACCGGTCAGAAGCCATTAAGAGCGTACCCTGACCCATATGAACTTCATAAGCTCTTTATAAGCTGAATACTCCCCTCCCCATTTGAGCACTTGAGAAAGGCCCCACTGTCGTTTCCCTGAACCTGTGAATAGTAAGTGGGCTGATGCTCCTTTTATGCCCTGCTGGTCATCCCGCTCTCCTTCCCTGGGCACCTGGCTGAGCAAACTCGAATGATATGCCCCGGCTTGCCACAGATAAAGCAAAGCACTAAATCCCTTCCTCTTTGCCTTTCCTCAGCAGCTGCTCCAGTTGCATCAGCTCTCCGTCCCCAGATCAGTTGTAGTAGGTGTGAAGAGAGCAAGCCTTGCGATCCAGGACTGGGCTTGCACAACTGATCCTGTTCTTGCTGCAAATCTCCCAACTGGGCATCTATGAGCACGCAAAGTTGCAATACGGTAACTCCTCTAGGATTTGTGAAATTCCTTCAAAGAATTCTATTCTAAATCTGTTCAGGAGGGGACTGCATGCAGAAGCTTCACTTCCATGCCAGGTGTTTACTGTTTACTGTTTTAATAGATGTACGTCTTGGGTTGTTTTATAATGTTGGTTTAAACACAGAATAGACTAGAATAACAGAGTTGGAATGGACCTTGTGAGTCAAGTAATCCAACCCACCCACCCACCCACCCAAGCAGGAGACCCTCCTCCATTTCTGACAGGTGGCAGCCCAGTCTCTTCTCGAAGGCTTCCAGGGATGAAACTCCCACAACTTCTGAAGACAACTTCTATTCCATGGGTTGATTGTTCTCACTCTCAGAAAATTTATCCTTATTTCTAGGTTGAAATATTATTTGGGAGACCCCCAAAGTTCAATATCCTATGGGCAGCTATATAAATGTTTTAACTAAATGAATAAATAAACAGAATCTGATTCACCTCCAAGGAGTTGTGTGTCTTTGGCCTGTTGATGTGCCAAAGAAGTTACTTCCTGTTTTTTAAACCAAAACGACTTTCTGAAATAAACGAATTTCTCTTTCCCTTCACCCACCCCCAACAGAAATCCCCCCTCTTATAAGTAGTAGAATATCCCGTTTTCTCCTGAATTCCACATGAGCCATTTCTTTCTCTTAGCTGAAAAGTAAAGGGGATGAATTCCTCTGTCCTTCCAAGGCTGTGATAGACTCCATGCAAACACAAGAGGTGTTTTTGTTATCCTGACAATATGAAGCCATGAGTGAGTTTTTGTTCTGTTCATTTGTTTGTTTGTAAGTATTGATCTGTATAAAGGTTGGAAGGAGCAGGGATGGGGCTTCACCTGGATTTCACCTGCTTGGACACGGAGCCCCTGTTCTTTGTTATTGGTGTTGCTTAATTGTTGATTGGGAGCCACCTGGAGTCAGGGCTGCCTTAACGCCTGATGGGCCCCACCAGCTCATCTGCGTAGGTTAACCCTTCAGTGCACCTTGTATCATATAAATACAGCAACTGTGTGGCTTACTGAGTACTATTGTGTTTTTCAAGCCTCGTGTATTGTTCAGATGTTGATCATGTTGATTAGTTGTTGCTGCAGAGTATGTTTTTAGTGTTTCAATGCCGATTTTGTTGGAAGTGCCAATAAAATAAATATATGTGTAATTTTATCGACCAATTTTATTCCAGTGAGTAGTTGTCATACACTGCTTTGCCCGGGGCCCATAATGGTGTTAAGACAGCCCTGCCTGGAGTTCAAAATTTAATTTAATTTAATTTAATTTAATTTAATTTAATTTAATTTAATTTAATTTAATTTAATAATTTAATTTAATTTAATTTAATTTAATTTAATTTAATTTAATTTAATTTAATTTAATTTAATTTAATTTAATTTAATTTAATTTAATTTAATTTAATTTAATTTAATTTAATTTAATTTAATTTAATTTAATTTAATTTAATTTAATTTAATTTAATTTAATTTATATTCCGCCCCTCTCCGGAGACTCAGGGCGGCTCACAATACATTTTTTAAAAAACCATTCCAGAGAGCTGGGGCAGCCGCAGAGAAGGCCCTCCCATGTGGGCCCGCCAGCCGGCATTGTTTAGCTGACGGGACCTGGAGAAGACCAACTCTCTGGGATCTTACCAGTCGCTGGGAGCTATGCGGTAGAAGGCGGTCTCAAAGATAACCTGGCCCTGAGCCATGTAGGGCAGCTACATAAATGTTTGAAATGAATAGAATCTAATTCAACTCCATGGAGTCACGTTTTGTGTCTTTGGCCTGTTGATAGATATTTTCTGCAAATAAGCTACTTCCTGGTTTTTAGACCAAAACTCCCTTCTGAAACACAAGACTTTCTCTCTCCCTTCACCAACCCCCCCCCCCAAAAAAGAAATTTACCCCCTTGCCTTGTGTTGCCTTTGCCTATAAATTCCTCCATTCGCTTCGGCAGGAGACTTGCTATCCAAGGAGCCAAATGTGATCAGGGAAAACTAAGCCTGCAACCAAAAGCATTAATCAGCTTTGCTAAACACATGAATTAAATAGCTTTGCATGGGAATGCCTGGGTGAGATAGTTGGGCTAAGCAGAGGAGAAGCCTCATGAAAACACGAGGCCAGAGGCATGGCTTGCTTTGTGTAACTCCCACTGTGCTCTA
Organism: Pantherophis guttatus; assembly: GCF_059756535.1. NCBI lineage: Eukaryota > Metazoa > Chordata > Lepidosauria > Squamata > Colubridae > Pantherophis > Pantherophis guttatus. The sequence goes on along the minus strand of NC_142069.1, from coordinate 1,057,339 downwards.
GGCACAATGCATGCAGGACGGAGCAAAACCACAGGCTCACAAATATTGCTCAAATATTACTAAACAAAGCATGTAGGACATGCCAACCGGCTGAAATGACAGCTACGTTATGAAAGCTTCGGAGCAACCTATGTACACGTGTCTCTGTCTGTGTTTCTAACTGCTGGGGGGTTTAAGCCGGTAATGGGGAAAGGGGGCCACACATGACACCCTGATGTTCAGGTTGGTGAGTTTTGCGGTTTGGGGATATAAAAGACCTGGCTGAAGGGAACCTCCCCATGTCCTCCTTCTGCGCAGAGCCACATCATCCTGCTTCAATCTCCACCTCGGGGTGTTTAGTTGGGCTTCAACACCTCAGACAAAGACCCAGAGTTGACAGGTGAGTGCTGCTTTCCCATCTGGGGGAACATGGCAGGTGAGGTCCTTGCATCAGATCACTCCTGGGAGTCTCTCTCCATCTGAAGGGACCTCTTTAAAGTTGCTGCAGGCAATGCCCAGGTTCCAGGAAGGGATCTGCTGGAGGGTCCCTCAGGCAGGGAGGAACAGATCTATTGGGGATCTCTGTGGGAGAGAAAGACAGACTTTTAGGAGACCCTTTCTAAGAGAGGCCCCTGACCATTGTATGCCATTGCAAAATCCACTGTGATCCACTGTCAAGGCTGTTGCATGACCAAGGAAGGGGAAATGGGTCCCAGTTGAGCTAGAGCAAAATTCTGAGACAAACTATGGGACTCCCAGCTTCATCCTGGGTTGGATGTTGGGTCCCCCTTCCTGATGGGGTCTTACCATGTGCCTTAGTCCTCCCCCCCCCTCACTTCTTCCCTCTTTGTTCTTCTCTGCAGCGAAGGAAGGAGGACCATGGGGCAATTCATCTTTGTGAGCCTCAGCTTGCTGGTCGTGGCCCTTTCCCTAAGCGGTGAGTCTCTGGTGGGGTCTCTGGTGTCCAGAGAGATCAAAGCTCTTGCCTCTCAACCTCCTCCTGATTTGACCCCCTAGAATCTGCGCCCCAAAATTGCTTTTATTTCTGTTTGGCTTATTGTGCAATTTAGATCTCACCCTATCTCTCTGCTCCAAGATTCAGGGCTGGTTGCAAGGATACAAAGCAAAATTAATACCATAGTTGAAAGCTTAGCAAAAGATCCATGCTTTTATCATGAAACATTGAGTCCTCCCACTCCTTGCAGGGGGCAGCCTACAAATAATCACCCCTGAATCCCCCTGAGTAGTTATGGGTCATCCAAGAGGCAACCGCAGATCCTCCAGAACTGACCCACGGAATCCCTATACTTTGTCCCACTCAACAACCTGGTTCTTGAAAGAATCCATTCTCTGACTTAGCAGAGTTCACTGAATGATAAATCAATGAAAGGGGACAGATTCACACAAGACATGAAGCTTCAAGGAACTAAACCAAGGCTAAGCCTACCCAGTTGTTGAACATTCTGCAAATACAGCTGTTCTATTTGAAATTTTCAGTTTCAATTTATTGCCATCAAAGATGTTTGCAACCCAACAGGTCAAGAATGTTCTGCAGACCCAGCTGTCTCCTCCTCCTTTTCTCCTGGCCATCTTCTCATTGGGCTTTCTCTCTTCCCACATAGGAGTGAAAGGCTGTTGCTGTCCCAATGATTGGCTGCCCATGAATGGGTTTTGCTACAAGGTCAATGATCAGCTCAAGACCTGGAATGACGCAGAGGTTAGAAGTGTTGTGTGTCTGTGAATCCCTTAGCCCAGGAAGAGGAGAGGCCTAGGGGGAGCCTTGCATCGTCCCCAAGTCCACTCTGGCTGGGGTGAAGTGGAGGGCCATGAAGCTGGGTGCATGAACAGATAGCAAAGGTCATGATTTTAGGATTGTCTGGGATGCAGATATTCTATGGACTATACACTGGTTTAGGCTTTCGTGACCCATACCCATTGAGCAGTGTTGAGCTTCAAGGTTGCGTGACCACCTTGTAGACAACAGATCTCCTGATGTTTCATTGGCAAGTTGGATGGCATCTTCAGATCTCCTTGCCTCTTAAGTGATGGCGATCACAGATTATAAAGAAATGAATCATGAATTTAAGCAAGGAACTATTCAAGAGCTGCACACACTAGCCAAGACATCCGTGGTGCTCAACAGAGTGAAGAGGGTGGCTAGAACCATCCGGTGGCAATGCTCTTTTCTCAAATGGACACACACACATACACACAAATGGTTCTTCTCTGCTGAACAAATGACTTCTCCTGTTGTCGTTCTCTCCCAGATGTTGTGCAGGAAATTCAACCCAGGTTGCCACCTTGCCTCCATCCATAGCAAGGAAGAGGCAGCTGACTTGGCCGAGTACATCTCTGACTATATGAAAAGTAATGGAAATGTCTGGATTGGACTGAATGACCCACAGAAAGTAGGTCCCTTTCCATTGGGAATATTATTTCAATTCATTTGTTATTGTTCCTAAGGGACTTTTTGAAGGATCTCCAATGGGAGGTAAGGATCTGTCTGGTAAAAACTCTTGCCTGTTTCTCCCGCCCCCTCACCAACCCTTCCTGCCCAGCTGAAGAACTGACTGCTGCCTTTAAAGTCCCAAAGGGAGGGATTTTATCCCAAATTCACCTCGGGATTAGGATGTTCTCACGCACTCAGAGCCTCCTTCAGTCTGCCTTCCTCTCTTTAGAGCATTGAATGGCCTCTGATCCTTGTTGAAACTCTGATGGGCCAGGGACTTGGGGACTGCAGGGCCTGGGCCTGGGAGGGCTGTTCTTTCTTTACCCCCTTTTTTATTTTATGCAGAAATGGCTCGTGTCTGTTACCGGCAGGCTTCCGTCTTGGGCTCTGTTGCATTGTCAATTCCGGAAAAATGCTGGAAGTTTTCCTGGAACCGAGATCAGTTCCTGGTGACTTTAAGAATAGAAATGTCAATTTATGGCAATAACACAGAAGTAGACTCCCCCCACCACAAATTCCCAGGGTGCTTTTCAGTCTCCCCTATAGCTCCAGGGTTCTCTTGGTGGTCTCCCACCCAAGGACTCATTGACTTTGACCCTCTTGATCTTCCTGAGATCAATCAGTGTCGACTGTCTGGACACCTCCAGGTAGTTTTCTTCTGGGGTATCTTTTCTCTGGATCTCCTGATTGCCACCTATCCAGACACTCACATATGTTCTGTATAACACTTCAGTGTTCATCTGTCCATTTCTGCACAGTCCAATATTTTTTCAATTCTACCTTCTTCTGTAGGTGTTTCCTCGCCTTTCCAATGTTGGGCAAATACAATTCTTGCTGCTGTTAAAACATGCTGTTAAAAATATAAAGACCTATTAGATAACCATGGAAAGTTAAAAACATTACAGAACCGCCAAGGACAAGGGCTACGAGTTGACTGGTGGCTTTATCTCCAGTTACAAAACCGATATAAACAAGATATAAAAGATTATGGAATATATCTTAAACCACAACAACTAGACAAAATTTTATTAGGACCAGACAAAAAAAAAATTACTAACATTTACATTTTATTTAAGATTGGCTACAGGAAATTACTAATGAACAATTAGACTTAGAACTGAAACTCTTCCTATTGGGGATCTTCAAAATATATATATATATATGTGAAGGGCACAAAATATCTAGTACTAGACATATTAACGGCTGCCAGGATTGCCTAGGCTCAATGTTGGAAACAGCCATGGACGCCCGCAGAGAAACTGGTCATACAAAAGGTCATGAACTGTGCAGAAATGGACAAATTAATGCTGAGTTTAAAAGATAAAGAGGCATCGATATTTTATAATGTGTGGGAACAGTGGTATAACTGGATAGAACGGAGATAGATTGAAGATAGATAGTTATTAAGTACAAGTAATAGATAAAATAAGAATGTAAATACACACAATTTAATTTTTGTAAATAATGCATGAATTATTGTCAAAAGAAAAACACCACAGTTAGCTGTTGTTGAGTGAAATAATTTCTTATGGTTTTAATGTAATAAAAGTTTAATAAAGTGTTTATAAAAAAACATGTAATATGAAATATACATTCCCTTTATCCTATTTTTCCGATATTATGCCTAACAAACATACTTCTAGCTTAAAATCTATATGCCGTTTTAACATTTTTTCTAACCACATATGCATTTTTGGCCAAAACCTTTTTGCTTTTGGACATGTCCACCACAGGTAATAGTATGTGCCTGGTTTCTTATTACATTTCCAATATTTGGTGGACATATTTTTAAATATTTTTGCTGGTCTTGCTGGTGGTAAGTGCCACCTATAAAACATTTTTTAAATACATTTTTTCCTCTAATATACACAAGTGCTTAGTCAACAGTGTATTGTCTCAGTCCATTTACTTTTACAAAATAATAATTGTGCTAGTAATAATAGTAATAATAATCATAATAATAGAAATAATAATAATGCTTGCTTTTATATAATAATAGTCTTTCATCATTTTTTAACATAACAATAATCTTTTATCTTCTAATTTCTACTTCTTATATCTAACCACTGATACAATGAGTCCCAAGTTGTAAAATATTCTGTTTCTTCCTTGTCTTTTATTTTTAATGTCAATCTATCCATCTCTGCACAATCTAATATTTTTCGGATTATATTTTCATCACAATTACAATTGTGCAATTACAATTCTCAATGCTCTCAGCACATGTAGTATTAGATATGTATTCCCTTTATTATAAGTTTCAAGTATTATACCTAACAGAAATATTTCTGGCTTTAAGTCTCTATCAGTGAGGGTACCTTTTCAGGACCAAGTGCAAAACATGGAATGTGCCGGAAACCCAAAGACCAGGTAGACGGTGTGCATGCGTGTGCTGGCCACCTGGTCTTTAGGTTTCCGGCACTCCAGCATTCATGAAGACCGGCTGGTCGGTGTCCATGCGTGTGCTGGAAACCAGAAGAGCCCCTGGTGATGGCTTGCCTGCCCACAAAGAGGGCTCACGCGTGCCATAGGTTCACTGTCACGGATCTATTTTTTTTTTTTAATTTGATTTATATGCCGCCCTTCTCTGGAGACTCAGGGCGGCTTACAATGTGCTCAGCAATAGCCTTCATACTTTTGTATATTTATACAAAGTCAGCTTATTGCCCCCACAATCTGGGTCCTCATTTCACCTACCTTAGAAAGGATGGAAGGCTGAGTCAACCTTGAGCCTTGGAGAGATTCGAACCCTGCAGTAATTGCAGGCAGCTGGTCTTAATAACCAGCTTAATAACAGGGTGCCTTAAACCCCTGTACTACCAAGGCTATTTGTTGCTTTATCCTTTTTTCTAACCATGTATGTATTTTCATCCAGATTTTTTTCCCATGGGACATGTCCACCATATATGACAATAAGAGCCCAGTATCTGATTGCATTTCCAACATTTAGTGGACATGTTTCAGAACATACCTATAAAACATTAAGCACATATGGAATGTAAAGAGAAAAACCAGTAAAAAATATTTTTAAAAAAAACATTCACCAATTTTAACCCTGGTTAGCTGTTCCAGATCAACTGAGGAGAGAGAGACACATGCAGAGAGAAAGAGAGAGAGAGACACAGAGAGAGACACACAGAGAGAGAGAGATTTGCCCCTTTCCAATTTGTCATCTCCTGGGCCATGTAGAGAGAGATCCCCCTTCTCCCTTGGCTAACATGGTTTCCCTGTCATTCCAGAAACGCGTCTGGGAGTGGACAGACAGATCCAGCACTAACTACTTCTCCTGGAATTCAGGAGAGCCCAACAACGAACATAACAAAGAGTACTGTGTTGAGCTCTTGGCCAAGACAGGTAAGCCAAGGTGAAGGGGAGGGTAGTGAAGATGCACTTTCAACAATTAGGACTTATTTCATCCATCTTGGAACACCCACCAGCTGGCCAGTGATGACCTTTGTTGACCTCCTTAGATTCTAAGCTCTCACAGCCTAACCCTCTCTAAAGCCAAACAAAACGGCCATGCAATAAACAAACATGGAATTCGCCACTTCTTCAAAAACCCAAACTTAATTATTACAGCCCCATCATTAAACCAAGCATCTCCACCTTAACCTACTTCTGGAAGGTCATTATTGTAACAGACAGGAACCTTCACTCCATCTTGCCTTCCTCTTCTCCTGGGCAGGAAGTCTTCTTCTCAACGAAGAACTTTCTTCTTCCTTTTGAAGAAGACTCTCCAAAAGACCCTTGCTAAAAGAAACCCCTGGATAGCCCAGGGGCCAATCCTCTTTGCCTTAAAAACTGGGGAACAAAGCGTAAGAGTTCACTCCCAACTCACTTGCCATAGTGAGGATCAGTTGGGTGTGCAGGGCAAACAAATTGGAAGGCTGGTCCAAACTGAACATGAAACTTTCTGTTTTGCCGTCCAGGATTTCTCAAATGGAATGATGTACCTTGTGAGTCCGTTCATCCTTTCCTCTGCCAGTGCAGATTGTAGTGCAAATCTCTCCTTTTCTTGCTCCCGAGTGAGCGAAGCCCCTGGTGAAGTCTGGAGAAGCAACGAAGCTCCGCACCCCTTCACTTCATGGATGCTTTCTGTAGCTTTGATCTGGCCTTGCTCCTCTTGATGGGGCAGAAAGTCAAATAAATCCTGCTTTAGCACGACTGGCCTTGTTTATTTTGGAGACGATTGAGGTCCAAAGCTTTAAGACCTCTGAATCTCCTTCAGGGCGAGGCTCGGCTTTATCTTTTAAAAGGCCGTAGAGATTCTCCGTCTTCCAGGTCAGGATTGTCCCAAAGGTGCTTTTTCAGGAGGCAGCTGGGCTTTCTGGTTTTTTCTTTTGAAGAGGTTTCACTTCTCATCCAAGAAGCTTCTTCAGCTCTGACTGGATGGTGGGGAAGGAAAGGATTTCTCGTCTTTGCAGACAGCTGGTCATTTGCATCCGTTTAGAGGGTCCTTGGAGGTTTACCTGTGTCCTCAGGGTCACCTGAGTGGTTCTTGTGGTCTGCAATTTTTCCTCTGGAAATCCATTCCTACTCCCACCCCATTCAAAGGGCGTTTATCCCAAATTGTATGGCTAAAAGTCCGTAGAGATTCTCAATATCTCTTAAGAAGGACCATCCATTGATGCTTTGATGCTTTCTTGCACGTCCACCTCATTTTTCATTGAAGGGTTGAGAATCTGTTGGGCTTCAGCACCATTTTACTGCCCCCAAAGGTGACTGGCACGGGATCCCCACTCTTCTGGGAAAGGCATAGGGGTGGGATGGTGGAGTGGGTCCCTGAAGGCCTGGGCTGTGCTGGACTACTCTGTCAGGGTTGCAAAGATCTGAACCCCCTCTGGATGGCGTCAAAGAGCCTGTGATGCCTCTAGCCCACAGCGCCCTCTCTGGCAGTCCAAGGTCTTAGTGGGAACCCCCCCAGCTCTCCCTCTGCCGGCAGCCTGTGTTGCTTCCATATCTGGGGAGAAGAGCCCCACTTCTGAGGGATTCTTTTCACCTGGCCTTTGAAGGCATTGGGGGCCTTCGCTCTCTCAGCTAGGTTGTTTTCTTGTAGATATGACCCAACTAGGAAACATCGTCGGTGCTAGAAGGAAGGGGAGTTTGCAGGGGGGAGTTTGCAGAGGGGAGGAGGAGGACTGCAGGGCCCTTGGTGCTCTCTGAGCTTTGTTCTTTTCTTGCAGACATTTCATGACCCAACTAGAATGGTGCAGTGACCTAGAGGTGGAGCTCTCACCTCACAATCAGGAGGCTGTGAGTTCAATCCTAGGTAGCGACAGATATTTCTCTCTCTGGGCACAATGAGTAAATATCAGCTGTGAATTCTGAATTGGTGACAGGAAGGGCATTTGGACAGTAAACACTGAGCTCCATTCAGTTGCCCCGATTAAGAGACAAAACCAAATCATGACTCAATTAGGTAACACCATCAGGGTTAGAAGGGAGTGGGATTTGGAGAGGGGAGGGGGAGGAGGAGGAGGAGGAGGAGGAGGAGGAGGAGGCTCTACTTCCCCTCCTCACCCTCACCAAAAAAGGTGAAACAGAAGAAAGGAAAAATGTATAGATATTTTTCTGCTCCATTCTGTGCTCTTTTTTCTGATCTCTGCTTGGGATACTCAGTGGTCATCAGCCCAAATGGCAGGCAAAAAAGACTTTGTGGAGAGAGGGGGCTTGGTGGCTACTTTTCCCCTTTTGGTATCTCAAATCATTTTTCAAATTCTAGCAAAGAAAAAAGAGGGAAGCCCGGACTTCCTTTTTTTCTCAGTCCTTTCTACATTAACTCCAAACGTAGGACTGCAAATCCTCTTTTTTGCAGATTGAGTTTTTTTTTTTAATATTTTTTTAATTTTTAAAAGAATGAAGGGAACCAAAGATTACCGCCTTGGAAGGATTGTTTTTAAAAAGGGAAACAGGAAAAGCGGGAGCGGGGGAGCCTTGGAACTCCTGGGAGCGATTGCATGAAGAATTTATATTTACCAACAAAGAAAGAAAGGGAGACTAGTATAGATCTATTTCAAGCTATTTAGCTCTCGTCAGCTAGCCGTGCCCTTCTGGGATTCGAACCTGGGCTACTTATGTATTAGGTAGATGTATTAACCTCTAAGCCACGAGCTCTCCTCGCTTTGTCAGCTACACCAGGGGGGAGATTACGTGTCTTTTCCGGTGAGCCCGGTCTATCAGGGCAACCTGGTCTACCCAAATATGGGACGGAGCATCCTGCTTCCAATTGCATGAGGGATGACATAGTTGTGGAAAAACACATGAGCACCATAGTGATTTGCAAACAATGGGCCATGCAAGCATTCGTGCCCACAGAGGAACCAAATTACACCTGCACCAAATGTAAATTACCTAGGTGGATGACTGGAAGAAAAAGCAAAGAAAGCATCCACAAGAAAACCAGCAAATGCACAGAGCACCGAGGAGCCCACATTTCAACCCTGAGCTACAAATATCCTCCTTTATTGGTAATGGCTGTTTGGCTTTCTGACCAAGCAGATTTTTTGAATGGATTTTTACGTGAGTGGACTGCACCTCAATGGAGGGGTGTGATAAGACTTTTCCTTCTTTACATATTAATTTCTGCTAGGTCATAATGTTGCTCCTTGTGGGGAAATCCTGGTGGCTTTCTGGTCCTTCCTTATTTTTCATCTTGATCCTAGATCGAAGCCCAGGCAGAGGTGATGGGACCACTGGCTGAAGGGAAGGGGGCCTCTCCAGTGGGGGCAGAAAACCATTCAATTCAGGGGAGATAACATTTCAGGGCAAACCCAAAACTCTATATTTACCTTTTCCCGAGGGAATGCAAACAGTCTGGTGAAATTCTTGTAATACAGGTGCCCAGCAATAAAATATCTGCTTAAGTCTATTTATGGAGTGGATCTGTTTACTTTCACCTGACTGGAGATGCTGAGTTTTGTGTATATAAACTGCACCTGTATTTGTCCTTGATCTTTATCTTTATTTGCACAGCAAATATGTTGCCTGCAGGCTTCTGAGTCTCAAAATCAGAAATAAACCTGAGCAATAAAATAAGGAAACTGACAGTGTTTCCACCACATTAAAAAAAAAGAAGAAGAAGCTTCACTCAAAAGCAAAATGAACAAGAAGTGGGAATGCAGACAATGGCTGAGGTTCTTCCCAGAGCCCAGCTTCAGATTTCCACAAAAAATGAGAGGCTTCCTTGCTTGAAAGTTGAGTCATTGCAACTGCACTAATTTTTGGTTGCTAGTTTGAGACATTTTGCTGTTCATCCAAGCAGCTTCATCAGTCAGAGGGAGCCAGTTGTGGATTTCCTTTGTAATTTGACCTCTGATCTAAGAGCCCTTGGAGTTGACCTGTCCCTAGTGGGACCTTTTCAGGAAAGTAGCATCCTTACTTTGCAGCTCAAACACGCTGGGAGAGACACGACCTCTGGCTCCCCAGACCCTACAGGAGGTGCCAATGAACCAATGACACAAAGACTCTAAAGAGATTACAAACTTAACTCTGCCTTCCAGCTCAGCTACAGGTGAGGTGGGGGCATGCTGCAGCTCTGCTCATCTAAGCATTGCCACCTGATGGGAAGGGCAGGAAGCTGCCTCCCTACTCTAGAACAATCTTCTTGCTGAGCTACAACGGACTCGACTCTTTCATGAAGGCAGTTAAGACCAGGGTCTTCCCTCAAGCATTTGGGTCTCTGCTTGGGGGATTCTGGGAGTTGAAGGCCACACTTCTTAAAGTGACTTGTCTTGAAAAACACTGTATTAATCTATTCTTTTTCAATTGCAGGTTTGGCACATCTGGATTACTTTTTAAGATGAAATACAATTGATGTTTTGGGTTGTATGTTTATTTTTGTTGCCACTCAGAGTCCCCTTGGTTGAACTGGGTGGCCATGGAAATATCAATGTCTGAAAGAAAATCAGGCATTCACAAACCTCTCCAGCTTTGAAATGGCAGAAAGAAGCAGTTAGACTAGGTTGCCTCTGCGACAAATGGTGAGACGAGGAAGTACCATTTTGTGAGACTCTAGAAATGTCTAACTTTTGCCTCTTAAGGTTCTCCAATAAGTACTTTAAATCAGCCACACCAAAAATTATCCTTCAATAGGAGCATTATTCCCAGGATCTGTATGGATATCTCCCTTCCCTTCCCTTTTTTCCCTTCCCTTTTTTGCTTTTCCTTCCCTTCCTGTCTCCCCACCCCTCCCTTCCCTTCCCCTCCCCTCCCCTTCTTTCCTGGAATTACAGGTGCAAACTTCAACCCCACTAAGAAATGATGGCTTTTCATACTGACCAGATGAAGGATAGAGACCAGCACAAAATTCATTTTTAGACATATTTTTGGGTTTGCCAGAGCTCCACCTGGATCATGTCCCATCATTGTGGTAGGTGTGGTAGGTGTGAAGGGTGAAAGTCTCGTGATCTAGTACTGGGCTTGCACAATTGAACCTGTTCCTGCTGCAAATCTCCCATCTATGAGCATGCTATGTTGGAATACTGTAACTCCTCTAGGATTTGTGGAATTCCTGGCCTCACCAGCTCACTCAGAATGTGAGTGTGCAATCTTTGCCTGAACTGGTCAATGAAGGCTGAGTCAATCCAATCAAGATCTGCTGCCAATCATTTAAAATCAGCTAGGTAGAGCCTTACTCTTCTGTTGGCCTTGCTTAAGCTGCCAAATCTTGTAACTGCTGTCATTGCTTGGATTGGGTCTCTGAAAATCGCTTGGAATCTCCCCTTGAAGTTCTGATAATTATCCATGACTTGGTCATTGCCCTCTTTGATTGATCGTGGCCACTTGGCCACAAATTCCTTTAACAAACTTGACATAAAAGATATCCTTGTGGGGGTGTGTAGAAAATTCTGCAGCTAAAAACCAAAGAGTTTGACCGCAGATTCTTCCTCCCTCGAATGGACTCTCAGCTGGAGCATCTCCACTTCCACTCCAGCTGGTGATTCTACCATAATTAAGATTATTTAAAGAAACACAATTGTTCAGAGCTCTGATAAAAATCTTGGTGCAGTTTCACCACACAGTGAAAGAACTTTGAAGCATTTGCATTTTGGTGTTCAAAAATGAAAATGAAGATTTTTAAATCTAGAGCAGATTGTGCATATGAGAGAGAGAGAGAGAAAGAAAGAAGAGAGAGCGAGAGAAGAAGAGGAGAGAGGAAGAGAAACACCATTTCAGACAGGTGGCTGTCCAGTGGTGAAGCACCCACAACTTCTGAAGGAAAGCCATGCCACTGATTAATTCTTCTAACTGTCAGGAAATTCTCCTTAGTTCCAGGTTGCTTCTCTCCTCAATTAGTTTCCATCCGTTGCTTCTTGTCCTGCCTTCAGGGGCTTGACTCCCCCTTCTTTGGGGCAGCCCCTGAGATATTGGAACACTGTGATCATGTCTCCCCTGGTCCTTCTTTTTCTAGACTGGCCATGTCCAGCTCTTGCAACCGTTCTTCATATTTTGTCTCCCTGCCCTTAATCATCCTAATTGCCCCCTGCAAAGCTATTTTATACAAATTAAATAGCTTTGCATGGGAATGCATGGGTGAGATAGTTGGGCTAACTGCTTCTAACTGCTGTGGGGGTTTAAGCCAGTAACGGGAAAGGAAGGTAACACATGACACTCCAATGTTCTCATTTGTGGGTTTTGTGGTTTGGGGATATAAAAGACCTGGCTGAGGGGAACCTCCCCATGTCCTCCTTCTGCACAGAGCCACATCATCCTGCTTCAATCTCCACCTCGGGGTGTTTAGTTGGGCTTCAACACCCCAGACAAGGACCCAGAGTTAGACTGAAGCATCCTAAGGGACAGGTGAGTGCTGCTCTCCCACCTGGGGAGACATGGCAGGTGAGGTCCTTGCATCAGATCACTCCTGGGAGTCTCTCTCCATCTGAAGGGACCTCTTTAAAGTTGCTGCAGGTTCCAGAAGGGGCTCTGTGGGATGGTCCCTCAGGCAGGGAGCAAGGGATCAACTGGGTGATCTCTGGGAGAGAGAGAGAGAGAGACCCACAGAAGAGTCTTTCTAAGGGAGCCTCCTGCTGATTACATAGCAATGCAGAATCCAGTGTGACCCACCAAGGGTGTTTCATGACCATGGTGAGAGAAACAGCTGGTCACATGCAAAAATGTGAGACCAATTCTGGGACTTTCAGCTTGGTCCCAGTTTGATGTTGGGTCCTCCTTCCTGAGGGGGACTTTGCGTGAGCCTAGCTCCCCCTCCCCCACTTCTTCCCCTCTCTGCAGGAAAGGAAGGAAGACGATGGGGCGAATCATCTTTCTGAGCTTCAGCTTGCTGGTCGTGGCCTTCTTCCTAAGTGGTGAGTTTGAGAAGGGTCTCTCGTATCTGGAGAGGTCGGGTCTCTTGCCTCTGGACCCCTTTATGGTTCGATCCCCAAGAATCCTCTCTCTGAAGTTGCTTTTTATTTCTGTTTTGCTTATTGTGCTGGCTCCTACTTAAGTGATTATCCACTAGGAGTCCAAGAGCTTCTTGCTACTACTACTCTGGAGCCTGACACCACCTATTCTATACCTGTGCATTTGGTTTTTTCTCTCCTAAATGTAGAAATGTACTTTTCTCACCACTGAATTTCATTTTGTTAGATGAGGCCCAATGTTCAAATCTGATGAGCTTCTTCCGTATCTTGAAGTGTTCTTGAAGTGAAGATTCTCAGTCATCCAGGTCATGGTTGTCCCAAAGATGCTTTTTTCAGGAGGCAACTGGACTTTCTTGTTTTTTCTTTAAAGATGTTTCACTTCTCATCCAAGAAGCGTCTTCAGCTCTGACTGACTCATCCTTCCCTTCCCCACCATCCAGTCACAGCTGAAGACGCTTCTTGGATGAGAAGTGAAACATCTTTAAAGAAAAAACAAGAAAGTCCAGTTGCCTCCTGAAAAAGCACCTTTGGGTGCTCTGTATCTTGAGCCTATATCTTCTGGAGTGTTGGCTATTCTACCCAGCTTGGTGTCATCTGCAAATTTGATGAGCTTCCTTCTATCCCCTAGTCTAAATCGTTTATGAATGATAAACCATCCAACCCATAAACCATCATTTATGAATGGTAAGCTGAATGATAAACCATCCAAAATGGATAGGTCAACACAAGGCATGCAGCTTCAAAGAATTTAACCAAGGTTCACCCTAAGAAAAGCTTTGGACAATCTACAAATGCAGCTCCTGTATCTAACCCAAATCAGTTTTGGTTTATTGTCATCGAAGATGTATGCAACTTAGCAGGTTAAGAATGTTCTACAGACCCAGAGGTCTCCTCCTCTTCCTCCTCCTCCTTTTCTCCTGGCCATCTTCTGATTGGACTTCCTCTCTTCCCACACAGGTGCCAAAGGGTGCTGTTGTCCCCATGATTGGCTTTCCAGGAATGGGTTTTGCTACAAGATCCACGATCAACTGAAGACCTGGAAGGATGCAGAGGTTAGAAGTGCTGTGTGACCATGAATATTCTAGTCCAAGTGGAGAAGACGAGGCAGAGCCTTGTGAAGCACCCAAGTATCCTCTGGCTGGGTTGAAGACCCATCAAGGGAGATCTGGATGGGCGCATGAAGAGTTGCCTTGTGGCGAGATGGGCAGCAAACAAATGTAATAAATAAATAAAATGAAAAGGTAGCAAAGATCATAAGTTTGAAATAAACCAAAATGCAAGTATCATATGGACTAAATTCATATTCAAATTCAGAAAAGAGCTGGAAGGGACCTTGTAGGTCTTCTAGTCCAACCCCCTGCTCAAACAGGAGACCCTCTACCATTCCAGACAAATGGCTGCCCAGTCTCTTCTTAAAAACCTCCAGTGATGGAGCACCCACAACTTCTGGAGGCAAGCAGTTCCACTGGTTAATTGTTCTCACTTTGTACTGTATAGGCTTTCATGGCCAATATCTGTTGGGTAGGGTTGAGCTTCAAGGTTGAGTGACTATCTTGTAGATGTCAGATTTTCTGATCTTACACTGGCAACTCTGGCTGTCATCTTCAGGCATCTTAAGACCATCTTGCCTTTGAGTTTAACTGATGGACCAAAGTCAGGAACTCAAGTTCTCTGCTCTCCTCTTGTGGCTAAGCAGAACTTGACAGAGAAGGTCTGGTTGCCATGTCCTGATTTGGTTAGTTATCCAGGTTACAACCTGCAGACTCCAGCAAGGACATCTATGGGATTCAACAAAGATGGTAGCCAGGACCATATAATCAGATCACTCCTGTTTCCTCCCATGCACAAACACGAACACACAAATGTGTTCCTTCTCTGCTGAATAAGTGCCTTTCTCTGTTGTTGCTCTTCCCAGATGTTCTGCAGGAAACACAAGCCAGGCTGCCACCTCGCCTCCATCCACAATATGGCAGAGTCAGCTGACTTGGCCGAGTACATCTCTGACTATCTCACAAAGAAGGGGAATGTCTGGATTGGATTAAACGATGCACAGAAGGTGGGTCCTTTCTATCGTTCATATTTATCAATCCCTTTTACAGAGCTTTTTTTTTTTTTTTTTTAAATTTGATTTATATGCCGCCTTTCTCCGGAGACTCAGGGCGGCTTACAATGCGTTAAGCAATAGCCTTCATACTTTTGTATATTTATACAAAGTCAGCTTATTGCCCCCACAAACTGGGTCCTGGATCCTTTTTGAAGGATCCTCCCATAGATCTGAACTAGACTGTGTTGTTTCTCCTTGTCATATAATATATGTGGGTACGTGCATAATTTTGTATTTATTTATTCATTTTGTCATGATTATGTAGTGTATATTGGAGGTGGAGTCCCTTTGAGAGCTGTATGTAATGAAATTTCATTTTAGTGTATGCTGATTAGTGTACATTCAAAGTAACAATAAAGTTAGTCTAAGTCTCTAAGAAGGTCGGGATCTCTCTGCCAAAATACCTCGCCTTGGACAAAACCTCTGGAAAATGTTACTTACTCCAGTCCTGTCTCTCCTTCCCCTCACTAACCTTTCCTGCCCAGTTGAAGAACTGACAGCTGTCTTTAACAGTTCCCGCTCTGACCCCCATCTCAGCATCCAGGCCTTCTCTCACACTCAGCTCCCCCTTCAGTCTGCCTTCCTCTTGAGGGCCCATTGACTGGCCTCTGAAGCTTCTTGGATCTCTGGTGAGCCATTAACATGGTGGGGTTCATTCCTTCCCCCTTGATCTATATCTCCGGAGTTTTGCTGGTGGTCTCCCACACAAGGACTCTTTGATTTTGAGCCTAATTATCTTTCTGATATCAACCCGTATCGGCCAGGGCTGTCACCAAGTTGGGCATGAGGCAATGAGGCTCTCAAGCTAAACTGGTGACTTCATGGACACCTAAAGATAATTTACTTCTGAGTCATTTTTTTCCTCCGGATCTTCTGATCCTCACCTATACGAGCATTCACCAAGTTTAACTCTGCTTCATTGTTCCAGATCAACTACAATTGTCTGGATAGATGAGAAAGAGAGAGAGGGAGGGAGATCTGTTTTTTATTACCCACTTGAAACTCTCCACCCATGGTCCCTGCAGAACCAGAGCACCTTCCTTAGTTGGCTTCTCTGCCCTTACAGAAACGTGTCTGGGAATGGACAGACAGAACCTGCATTGACTACTTATCCTGGAAACCAGGAGAGCCAAACAACGAATTGGAAAAAGAGTTCTGCGTTGAGCTCAGGGCCGACTTCGGTAAGCCAAGGTGATGGGGAGGAAGGGGAAGATGTCCTCCTCAACAATGAGGACCTATTGATGCATCTTGGAACATTCACCGGTTGGCAACTGATGACCTTTGACGAACAAAAATCAAGGCCATTTATTGATCCCTTGGATTCTAAGTTCTCACAGGCCAACCCAAACACAACACAGTCCAGTACGGCCAAGTGAACACAGAATTCCCATGGGACACTTCTTCTGTGCAAGCTACGATGTCTAACGGAAGGGCCTCTTTGCAAGCCAATATACTGGTACCCATCCAGGGGTGTCCTTAGCACATGGTTAAAAAAAGGTCACCATAGGGGCCATGACAGTGAAATCAAAGCCCCACCCCCACCCCCAATTTTCAGCTCTTTGGTCGAAAGAGATGGACCAAAAACTCAAGGTCGCTGCTCTCCTCTTGTAGCTAAGCAGAATCTGACAGGCAAGGTCTGGTTGCCATGTCCTGACTTGGCTAGGTTAGTTATCTAGGTTACAACCTGCTGAACCCCAAGTCTGTTTTAGCAGAAGAGGTTCTCCACCTGGGGTATCCTCGTGTCCTGCCAATGAGGGAGAAGCCAGTGAAATGAGTCACTTCGAAAGAGGGATCAAACTTTCTCTTTTGCCCCCAGATCATAAGCAGTGGAACGATGTAGACTGTGCATCCTTGCGTGCTTTTATCTGCCAGTGCAAATACTAGTGCAAGCAGCTCCTTTGCCTGCTCCAGAGTGAGTGAAGCACTTGCTGAAGCCTGGAGAATCAAGGAAGCCCCCCTGCATGCCAAAATCTCTGCTCTGCTGCACCCCTTCGCTTCATGAATGCTTTTTGTAACTTGCATCTGACTTTGCTCATTCTGGTGGGCCAGAAGATCCAATAAATTCTGTCTTGGTATGACCGGCCTCCTTTATTTTTGAGCCCCAGGAGATGGTTGAGGTCTAAAGTGCAAGACCCCAGAATGCAAGCCTTGGCATTAAAGTGGGGGAGGGTGTCTCTTAAGAAGGACCATCCATTGATGCTACGATGCTTTCTTCTTCTATGTAGGTCAGCCTCTTTTCTCAAGCATCTTCCATAAGGAAAATTGGGGGACAATAATAATATTTTCTGCTCCCCTGTCCAATGCCCACACATCTGCCTAGGGCAGATCAGGAAATGTCTCCCAAACACACACACACCCCGAAATGACAGGCCCCTGCATATCAAAAGGAAGCCACCCCTTATGATGACACAAATTGACCCAAAGTATGGCTGCTACGATCATTAGAAACCATTATTACTGTGTGGAGACTGAGAGCCTTTGGTCCTCCACAAAGTGGGAGGACTGTTGAATGGTAAAATCCCCTGGGACATCTACCACCACCACCACCACCTCAAGCCAGGTCGCACATCAACCACAACCTCAAAATAAGATAGAAATAAACAATTAAACTTTTTCCGCCTGCATAGATATAGTACTTGGGCTGCAGTTGATTAAACGTGTCTCTGCAGGAAATGGAATCCTCTCAAAATAAGGGAAATCTTTTATTGCCATAGTGCTCCCTGATGCTTGAACCCTCATAAATTTTCACACCAAGAAGAGATTTGCACATCTAAGATCAATGCACACCACAGGACAAAAAAAACATAGAATATAGAATAATAGAATAATAGAGGTCTCCCCTGCTCAATAGAATTGAATAGAAATAGAATTCTTTATTGGCCAAGTGTGATTGGACACACAAGGAATTTGTCTTTGGTGCATACGCTCTCAGTGTACATAAAAGAAAAATAAAATATATTCATCAAGAATCATAAGATACAACACTTAGTGATAGTCATAGGTTACTAATAAGCAAGCAAATCATACTAGGAAACAAATAAAAACAATATAAATCGTAAATATCCAATCAACATGGTTATAGTCATAAGTGGGAGGAGATAGATAGTAGTAAGGGTGAGAAGAATAATAGTAATACAGTCTTAGTGAATAGTTTGACATTGTTGAGGGAGTTAAGTTGTTTAGCAGAGTGATGATGTTCGGGAAAAAACTGTCCTTGTGTCTAGTTGTTCTGGTGTGCAGGGCTCTATAGCGTCGTTTTGAGGGTAGGAGTTGAAACAGTTTATGTTTCAATTTATACATAAATTTATGAAATTTATGAAATTTATGAAGCATGAATAAATTTATGTTTCAATTTCAAAAACAGGAGACCTTATATCATTTGAGACAAATGGTTGACCAGCCTCTCTTGAAAAGCCTCCAGTGATGGAGCCCCCACAGCTTCTGGAGCCAACCTGTTCCATTGGTTGATTGCTCTCACTGTGCCCCACACTCTCGGCTCATATTGAAGTGATTGCCCACTAGGATTCCAAGATCCCTCTCACAATTACTGGCATTTAAGCCAAATTTCACCCAGTCTATAGTTGGTTTTTCTTTCTCGTCTTCTACATTTGGCATTCTGACCTTGTAATGTTGTAATTGCTGGACTGTCAAAATTATACTGTCAAAATAAATCTTACCACCAGTTTAAGCCGGGGTCGTGGGCTTATTCATCTGACAGTGGAATGGACAAGGAATTTACTTCCAACAGAGCTATAATGAATGACAAAGGTATGATAGAATTCAGTCTAAATCTTAGTTTCTCTAATGCCCCGATTTTAACTTTTAACTTTTTGCATACACTCCCAGCATCCTTTGCTCATCCTTTCCAGGACCCCCACGGCTTGGGAGGTGCACTCTGAGTAAAAGCACTCTGACTAAAAGTTCGCTCAGACTTTTATCTGAAACGTTTCTTGGTTAATTACAACATATCAATCTTCGTTATTTCTTTCACAAGGTTGGTGTCACACTTGATGGATTATGTTTTTCACTTTTGGCACAAGATTACATGTGTCGTTGTACAAGTTTACTCATAACAAAATATTCCTAACTGTATCTCATGTCGGAAGTTTCTTGCTCTGCACCTGGGGCTCATTTGTCAGTTTCGCAAAGAAGCCGGCAAAGAAAAGGGAAGCTTACACAATAATTTAAACAGTTCTTGCTTTTGGTGGCGTGTTTCTACATGTTTTGATTATTTCCTGGCTGACTCAGTGTAGAGGATATTTTTAGTCTTTTCCTTTCTCCTTTTTTTTTTTTTGTTAGCCAAGAGGAAAACCACAAAACCGCAAACCAGCAGGGGGCGCCCTCCCTGAACTGTCCCTGACCTGCTTTTTCTGGGATTCCTAGAGGGCACTTTGCTGTGGCTTCCCCAGGATTTAAAGGGGACTTTCCCTATTTCATTATTTCATGTTCCTCATTGTTTTATATTCTTAAGCAATCAAGCTGTCAATGCCAGCATGCTCTCCGTTCAATTTGGAACAAGCCACTTTTTTTCCCCAACAGAAACTGGCAGTGATTTTTAGATAATTCATTTTATTGTTTTAAAATGCTTTAAGTATTTTGATTGTTATAGACATGTAGGAAGTTAGCACCCACCCTCTCCTAGAAGAATGAAATATTTTAGGAACTATTTAAAAAGGCAGAATATATTTCCCTGGATGAGAAATGGAGAAACATGTTTTAAAGACAAAGCAGCTTCCTGCCTCCCCCCACCTTTCTCAATGGACCAGCATCTGCAACACAGTAGGACCAGTGGTGGGTTGCTCCCGGTTCGCACCGGTTCACAAGAACCGGTAGTAAAAATTTGCAGTAATTTGGAGAACCGGTAATAACATTGGCTGGCCACGCCCCCGAACCGGTCCCCAGCCTGGTCGCTGCTCGCTTACCCCGCCCACTTCATCAGTACAACCTCTTTGGCCGAAAAAAATGCTTTTAAAAGTAAAAAAAAAAGTCTCTGATGATCATGCGGCTCAGCTGAGATCATCAGAGGCTTTTAAAAGCATTTTTTTACAATCTCTTCAGCCGAAGAGGTTGTAGGGGGAAAAATGCCTTTCAAAGCCTCTGGTGATCCCAGCTGAGTTGTCTGATCGTCAGAGGCTTCTAAAAGCATTTTTTTCTGCAACCTCTTAATGACTTTTTATGTCATTGTTGTTTTTGTGTCAATTTTTAAATTTTCTTTGTTGACCTCCCCTCCTTAATCTTCTCTCTCCCTCCCTCCCCCCCCCCCCATATATATATATACATACAGCCTCATGGAACCTACAAGCAAATACAAAGCTTTTCTCCTGTAAGTGCTGCTAATCAAGGTATTTTGACTGTGCAGGCAACACGTCATGGCTTGTAAAACGTTTGATAACCACATTTTCATTGCCCCAGAAGCAAAATACCCTCTATCAAAAAGCAAACACTATAACCAGTTTGTGTTTATGCAGTTTTATTGTTCCTGTGTAAGGTGTATTTTGGCTGACGATGTCATTGCTTTCCTACTGTTGATTTTTACTTGTTAATTGTGTTGGAACTGTGGAGGATTGTGATAAAAGTTTTCTTTGTTTGCCTATCAATTTCTGCCAGGACTGACCTTGTCTTCTCCTTTGGTGAAGGTCCACATAGCATCTGTGGGTTGGAACAAACTTCTCCACTTCTGGAGAAGCCCTGGTGATCAGGCCTGGACACAGCCTGAAATGGCATTGGTCAAATTTGGAGAGTTTGGGATGGGAGGTGCTACAACTATTTTCCACCTCCAGGACTTTTCAGTGGCTTCTAATACATTCAACTATAGCATCCTTCTGGGCCAACTTCTGGAGTTGGGAGTGGGAGACAACCATGGAGAGAGAGAATTTTGCACACATTTGTCTGGTGCACCAATTGCTCCCCTTCCTGGACCGGGAGGCTCTGCTCATGGTCACTCAGGTCTTGGTCACCTCCTGTTTGGATGACTGCAGTGTGCTATCCATCAGGCTGCCCTTGAAGACTATCCAGAAGGTACAACTGGTCCAGAATGCAGCAATGCACAAAATGATAGTTTCTCCTAGATTGGGCCATGCAACCCCATGGTGGCATGAGTTGCTCTGCCTCCTAGTTTCCTTTCAGGTGCAACTCAAGGTGCTGGTTGTTACCTTTAAAGCCTTCTATGGCACTGAGCAAGGTTATCTAGATTAACAGATTAATAGAGTTGGAAGGTGCCTTGGAGGTCATCTAGTCCAACCCCCCACCCAAGCAGGAGACCCTACACCATTTCTGACAGAGGGCCGTCCAGTCTCTTCTTGAAAGCCTCCAGGGATGAAGCTCCCACAACTTCAAAAGGCAACTTCTGTTCCGTGGGTTGATTGCTCTCATTGTCAGAAAATTCCTCCTTATTTCCAGGTTGAATCTCTCCTTGGTCAGTTTCCATCCATTATCCCTTGTCTGGGCTTCAGGTGCCTTGGAAAACAGCTTGACCCCCTCCTCTCTCTGGCAGCCCTTCAAATATTGGAAGACTGCTCTCCTGTATCCCCTGGCCCTTCTCTTCACTAGCCTAGCCAGGCCCAGTTCCTGCAACTGTTCTTCATGTGTTTTAGCCTCCAGTCCCCTCATCATCCTGGTTGCTCTCCTTTGCACTTTTTCTAGAGTCTCAATATCTTTTTTATAGGTGTGGTCTTATTAGGGCTTTATAGAGTGGTATTAGTACCTCCCTTGATCTTGATTGTATCCCTCTGTTAATGCACTTTAGGATTGCATTGGCTTTTTTGGCTTCCACCACACACTGCTGGCTCATATTTAGCTGGTTGTCCACTAAGACTTCAAAATCCCTCTCAGTCACTGCTATTAAACCTGGTTTCACCCAGTCTATATGTGTGGCTGTTGGTTTTTCTTACCTAAGTGTAGGACTTTACTTTTCTCTCCACTGAATTTCATTTTGTTAGATAGGTCCCAGTGTTCAAGTTTATGTTGATCTCTTCCTATAGACCTCAACCCATCCTATCAGTTAGGAGGGCAAATTCCTAGTCCCTTCCCTTAAACATTACATATTATGGGCTCTAGAAAGTCTGGCTTTTTGCTGGCAGCCCCTGTCCTGTGGAAGTTCCTTTCCCCTTGGATTTCGGCAGGCCTCTGCTCCCCTGGCCCTCCAAAAATCAGGTAAGATTTTCCCACAAGCGCCAGGACAGGATGAGGCCTGAACGAGGGACAGCATGCAGAAGGAAGCTTCAGGTTGGTGCCAGGTTTTTGCTCCTAATAGATACCTGTCTGTTACATTGCTGTATTATTGATGTTGGTTTAATTATTGATTGGTAGACACCCAGAGGAAAGTACAAGATGAGCAGCTATGTAAATGTTTTAAATAAATACATAAAATACATCTGATTAAACCCCCAGGGATACGACTTATGTGTGCTTAGCCTGTTGCTGAAAGTTGTTGCAAGAAAGCTACATCCTGGTTGTTAGGCAAAAATTTCCACACACACCCAAAGAAATCCATCCTCCTGCCTTTCCTTGCCTATAAATGCCGCCCTTCCCTTTGCTGGAGGGAAGCCTGGAGTTGCCACTGAGCAGACTTGCTACCTGTGGAGGCAAAGGGACAGGTGAGTGCGGCTCTCCCACCTGTGGACACCTGACAGGTGAGGCCCCTGCAGGAGATGGCTCCTGCCTGTCTCTCTCTCTCCCTCTCCATCTGAAGGGACCTCTTGCAGGGGGCTGCAGGTGATGTCCAGGTTGCAACTGGGGGTCTGCAGGAGGGTCCCTCAGGCAGGGAGGAAGGGCTCTATTGGGGATATAGAAAGAGGGAACCTTTCTAAGGGAAGCCCCCTCCCCATTACACAGTAACACAGGTTCCACTGTGACCCACCAAGGATGTTGCATGGCCAAGGGATCTAGTTGGGCGAGTCCAAAACTGCCAAAGAAACTGGGGGGGGGAGCTTGGTCCCAGGTTGGATGTGAGGTGGCCCTTCCTGAGGGCCTCCCCACCCATCTCATCCTCTCTTCCCCTTCTCCCCTCTTTGCTTCTCTCTGCAGGGAAGGAAGGAAGACCATGGGGCGATTCTCCTTTCTGAGCTTCGGCTTGCTGGTTGTGGCCCTCTCTCTAAGTGGTGAGTTCAAGCAGAGTCTCTCCTGTTTGGAAAGACTCTTGCATATGAATCCCTTCCTGATTTCATCCCCCAACATCCTCTCACTGAAGTTGCCTTTATTCTTTTATTATTGTGCAATTTAGACCGCACTGTATCTCTCTGCTCCAAAACTCAGAACTGTTTGCAACAATGGAAAAAATAAAGCAAAATTAATACAATTGAAATACAGAATAAATTAAAAGTTAAACCCTTGCAAAGGATACATCCATTTATCATTAAAAATACAGGGCCCTCTCCACGTTTACCCTGGGGATCAGGCTCTATGGCAGCCACATAGAAGTTGGCCTTCCCTTCTCTCACGGACTAAGAGCTGAGCATCCAGAGGGGCACCTGAAGAGAGGCGTCTGCTGGGCGGTGGGGAGCAGGGGGAGGAGTCCCACAAATAATCAGCTGTTAAGCCATTTGGGGTTCGGCAGTTTTGGGGCATCCAGGAGTAGAGTGGAGATCCCTCTGGACAGGCCCATACTTTGCATTGCTTGATAGCTTGGCTGATGCCTTCTGCAGCAGTTGCAATTTCAGGAGACTTTTAAGGTGGCCCCACATCAACCAGGTTGCAGTAGTCTAGATAGGTTGGAGCTAAAGCGGGGTAATTGTTGCTCGGTCTGACTGGCTAAGGAAGGTTCAGAGTTGGCACCAGAGTTCCAAGTGTGCAAACAGGCTTAATCTGTTTTTTTTTTCTGGCTTGGCATGCTTAAATAAATGATAGAGCAACCAAAGTGACAAATTAACACAAAACATGCAAAAGGAGCCTGGTGGCACAGTGGTTAGAGAGCAGTACTGCAGGCTAATTCTGCCCTCTGCCAGCAGTTCGATTATCACCGGCTCAAGGTTGACTCAGCCTTCCGTCCTTCTGAGGTCAGTAAAATGAGGAACCAGATTGTTGAGGGCAAGAGGCTGACTATGTAAATCACTTAGAGAGGGATGTAAAACACTATGAAGTGGTACATAAAGCTAAATGGTGTTGCTAATTTCCAGGAAATTAACCAAAGCTAACCCAAAAATGCAGGCTCTGTGCTCAGAACCCAAGTCAATTTCAATTTACAGTCATCCAAAAAGTTTGTAATTCAGCAGGTTAAGCATTCTCTGCAGACCGAGCTGTCTCCTCCTCCTTCTGCTGGCCATCTTCTCATTGGGGTTCCTCTCTTCCCACACAGGAGCCAGAGGCTGTTGTCCCCACGAATGGTTCTCCAGGAGTAGCTTTTGCTACAAGGTCTTCGATGAAGCAAAGACCTGGGAAGAGGCAGAGGTTCGAAGCGCTGGTTGTGTGTCTGTGAATCTCCTAGCCCAGGAGGAGGAGAAGTCTAGGCAGAGCCTAAATTTAAATCCAGGCAGTTCTCTGGTTGGGCTGAAGTGGAGAGCCACTAGGCTGAGTGCATGAATAGGTAGTGAAGCTCATGATTTTTAGGATAGTCTGGAATGCAAATATTCTGCGGACTATGTAAGCTTTCATGGGCAGTATCTGTTGGTTGGTCATTGTGGAGCTTCAAGGTTGAGTGACCATCTTCTAGACCACAGATTTCCTGATCTCTCACTGGCATCTACAGACCAGCTTGCCTGTAAAATGATGGGGGGAGGGGAAGTGCAACCAAGATGATTAAAGGCCTGGAGACTAAAACATTTGAAGAACCATTGCAGGATTTGGGTTTGGCCAGTCTAGAGAAAAGAAGGACTAGGGGAGACATGATAGCAGTCTTCCAATATATGAGGGGCTGCCAGAAAGAAGAGGGGGTCAATTTATTTGCCAAAGCACCAGAAGGCAAGACAAGAAACAATGGATGGAACTAATCAAGGAGAGAAGCAACTGGGAATTAAGGAGAAACTTCCTTACAGTGAGGACAATTAACCAGTGGAACAGCTGGCCATCGGAAGTTTTGGGTGCTTCATCACTGGAGGTTTTTAAGAAGAGACTGGACTGTCACTTGTCTGAAATGGTAGAGGGTCTCCTGCTTGAGCAGGGGGCTGGACTAGAAGACCTCCAAGGTCCCCTCCAGCTCTATTTTGATTGATTGATTGATTGATTGATTGATTGATTGATTGATTGATTGAGTTTAACTCATGAGTTGAAGTTAGCAACTGTTGGGGAACTGCAGACTCCAGCAAGGTCATTTGTGATGTTCAACAAAGTCAAGACGGTGGGGAAAGAATCTTTCTCCATGGGGAAAGATTTCCTTTTTTCCCCTCACCTGCACAAGAAAAAAACCCAACACACGTAAACACAAACACGTCTTTCTTTCCTGCTGACCAAGTGCCCTTCTCTGTTGTGGCTCTCTTGCAGAAGTACTGCAGGCAGTACAATCACGGCTGCCACCTGGCCTCCCTCGACAGCAAGGAAGAGTTAGAGGACATGGCTGTGCACATCTCCCAGAAATTCAAGGTCAACATCTGGATTGGATTGAGTCGTCCATCGCATGTAGGTCCTTTTCCATTGCTCAAGTCCTTCCGGGAATCCTCGTTCAAACTCGGGTGGGCCGTTCATTTAGGGACTGCAGAGCCCGGCCTGAGAGGATTGTCCTTCTTCTTCTTTTATTTTGTGTAGATATTGTTCATGTTGATTACCGGCACCATTTCACCTTCGGCTCTGTTGCGTTTTCAGTACTTGAAAAATGCTTCTCGTATAGAGGTAGTCCTCAATTTATGGCCATACCTGAGCCCAAAATTTATGTTGAGACCTTTGTTAAGTGTGTTTTGCCCCATTTTATGACCTTTCTTCCCACAGTTGTTAAGTGAATCATTGGAGTTGGGTTTTTTTTTTAAGTTTTTTATTAATAATACAAAATTAAAAAAACATTGGCCATAGATATGACATCACTGGTTCCAAACATCTTCCGTCACTTTAGAGTAATATTAGTACTCCTATAAACATACAGTTCTTAAGCTTTGTTCACTCTTTAAACATAATATGATATGATATTAATACTTTTTCCCTTATTTCTGTATATTTATCTATAATAACACCTATATTTTTGTTCTAACACTATACAGTGGTTCATTGGAGTTGTTCAATTAGTAAAATGGTTGTTAAGTGAATCCGTCTTCCCGCCTGACTTTGCTTTCAGAAGGTGGCAAAACCGGATCACATGACCCGGATCACATGACCCCAGGACACGGCGACCGTCATAAATTCCAAAAGTGTTGGGATTTTTGATCACGTGACCATGGGGAGGCTGCAACCATTGTAGGTGTGAAAAATGGCCCTAAGTCACTTTTTCCAGTGCTGTTCTAACTTTGAACGGTCACTAAATGAAGTGTTGTAAGTCGAGGACTAACTGTACAAAGAAAGGAAGTTTCCCTGGAATTGAGCTCAGCTCCTGGTGATTTTATGAATACAAAGGTTATTTTCTGCTTAAAAACCCAAAGCTGCCCCTCCCTCCCCATCTCCAGGATCTCCCATCTCAGTTTCCAAGAGTGATCCAGAGCCCTGGAATTTTGCTGGTGGACTCTGATCCAAGGGCTCATAAATTTTGACTCTGCTGATCTTTTTGAGATCCATCAGTGTCTTCCAGGCTGCCTCAATGTTGGCCATCAGGCGAAATGGCTCCCAGGCTGAGCCGGTGATTTCACAAACAGTTCCAGATAGTTTTCTCTAGATCTCCTGATCATCACTAATAACACTTAACAAGAGCATTGAGACTTATATACCCACTTTATGTTTATTCAAGAGCGTAGAACAGGGGTGAAATCTAAAATTTGTTACTACCGGTTCTGTGGGTGAGCTTGGTTGGGGGCGTGGGGTGTAATGTGACTGGGTGTGCATGGCCAACTGTTTTTTTTTTTTTTTACTTTTAAAAGCATTTTTTCTACAACCTTAAGAGGTTGAGAAAAAAATGCTTTTAGAAGCCTCTGACGATCAGGCAACTCAACTGGGATCTCCAGAGGCTTTTAAAGGCATTTTTTTCCTGCTTTTAAAAGCAGAAAAAAGCTTTTAGAAGCTTCTGACGATCCCAGCTGAGCCGCACGATCATCAGAGGCTTTTTTTTTTTACTTCTAAAAGCATTTTTTCGGCTGAACAGATTGTAGAAAAAAATGCTTTTAAAAGTAAAAAAAACAGCCTCTGATGATCGCGCGGCTCAGCTGGGCATGGGGAGGGGCAGGCATTTTTGTTACCGGTTCTCCGAATCACTCGCTGCCATCGCTACCGGATCGGGCGATACGGTCCGAACCGGGAGCATTTCACTCCTGGCATAGAAACAGCACTTGTGGTATCTACAATTTGAGGCAGAGAGATTGGTAATATTTATAGGAAAGGCAGTCCTTTATAGCAATAACAATAGCACTTAGACATATATCTCTGCATAATGTTTTACAGCCCTCTCTAAGCAGTTTATAGAGTCAGCCTCTTGCCCCCAACAGTCATTTTACCAACCTTGGAAGGATGGAAGGTTGAGTCAACCTTGACCTGATCAGGAACAAACTCCTGGCAGTCGGCAGAGTCAGCCTGCAATGCTACATTCTAACCACTGTGACACCACTTTTCTAAGAATTTATCCACTTATCCAAGAATTTATGAAGTTTAATCCTATTTAACTGTTCTAGATCAACTGAAAACAACTACAGATGGAGAAAAGGAAACTTAATTATCTCTTTGCTCTGAGCTTTGAAACCTGCCAACTTTTCTCTATCTGCCCCTGGGCTCTGCCAAGCCAGAGCCCCCTCCTCAATTAGCTAATGTGGCTTCCCTATCATTACAGAAAGAAGACTGGAAGTGGAGTGATGGCTCCAAACTCAGCTACACACCCTGGAAATCAGGAAAATCCAACAACAAGCAGACGAATGAGAACTGCGTTGAGCTCTGGGCTGAGTCAGGTAAGCCAAGGTGGGGGGAAGGGGAGAGTTAAGGATGCACTTCCAACAATGAGGACCATTTCATGCATCTTGGAAAGCTCATTGCTTGGCAACTGGTGGCCTTTGGCAAACAAAAATGAAAGCCATCATTCCTTCAAAAGCTCAACATTTATGTACCAATGATTATAGGACCATCATCTTACAATGAGATAAATAAACAAGCTATATCTTAATCTGGGATGGGATGGGATGGGATGGGATGGGATGGGATGGGATGGGATGGAGTGGGGTGGGGTAGGGTAGGGTAGGGTAGGGTAGAGTAGAGTAGAGTAGAGTAGAGTAGAGTAGAGTAGAGTAGAGTAGAGTAGAATACAGCAATCGCAATAGCAATAGCACTTAAGACTTATATACTGCTTCACAGGGCTTTACACCCCTCTCTAAGCGGTTTTACAGAGTCAGCCTCTTGCCTCCAACAATCTGGGTCCTCATTTTACCCACTTCGGAAGGATGGAAGGCTGAGTCAACCCTGAGCCTGGTGAGGTTTGAACTGCTAAATTTCAGGCAGCCAGCAGTCAACAGAAGTAGCCTACAGTCTTGCCCTCTAACCACTGCACCACCATGGCTCATATAGGAAGGGAAGGGAAGGGAAGGGAAGGGAAGGGAAGGGAAGGGAAGGGAAGGGAAGGGAAGAGAAGAGAAGAGAAGAGAAGAGAAGAGAAGAGAAGAGAAGAGAAGAGAAGAGAAGAGAAGAGAAGAGAAGAGAAGAGAAGAGAAGAGAAGAGAAGAGAAAACAGAACAGAACAGAAGGCAGCATGCTGTGGCTATTCTCACATAAGGGCAACAATGGCTATTTATGAAATGGTACATTTTGGCCAGCATATCACAAGAGCAACCACAGCATGCCGATGGCTCTTCTGTGCAAGCTACGATGTCTAATTGAGGGCCGCTTTGCAAGCCAAGTATACTGGTTCTCACACCCATCATCCAGGGACGCCCTTAGCACATGGGGTGGGAAGGGCCCTTATAACACTCATGACTGTGAAATCAATGCTGCACCCAGTTTTGACCTGCAAAAGAGATCGACCAAAATCTCAGGTCCTTTGCTGCCCTCTTGCGGCTGAGCAGAGCTTGACAGGCAAAATCTGGTTGCCGTATCCTGATTTCTTGGCTAAGTAAGTTATCTTGCTTATAGCAACCTGCTGAACCCAAAGCCCACATTCGCACATGAAGTTCTCCACCTGTGGTATCCACCTGTCCCCCTGCAAAGGAGGGAGAAGCCACTGAAAAGCTCTTCTGGGACTCTCAGGGAGTCACTGCAAAAGAGTAACCAAACTTTATCTTTTGCTGTCCAGGTTACAAGAACTGGAACAATGAGAACTGTGCATCCTTGCGTCCGTTCTTCTGCCAGTGCTTAATCTAGTGCACATTTCTCCTGCTCCAGAGGGAGTGAAGCACCTGGTGAAGTCTGGAGAAGCAAGGAAGCACCCCTGCCTATCAAAACTTCTGCTCTGCACCCCTTCGCTTCATGGATGCTTTCTGTAGCTTGGATCTGACTTCGTTTGTTCTCATAGGCCAGAAGGTCAAATAAATTCTCTCTAGCATGACTGGCCTCCTTTATTTTGCAGAGCCAGGAGACTGTTGAAATCCAAAGCTCAAGATCCCCAAATCTTCTGCATGACAAGACTTGGCATTCAAGGGGGAGGGGGGAGGATATCATTTAAGAAGAACCATCTTCTGATGCAATGATGCTTTCTTGCATGTCCGTCTCATTTTAATTGGAAGGCTGGGAATCTGCTTGGCCTCAGCACTATTTTTCTGCCCCCAAAGTTGATTTGTTTGCAATTCCCACTCTGTATGGAGAATCCTGCTACAAAGGGCATGGGAATGGGGTGGTAGAGTGGATCCCTGAAGGTTGTGTCTTCACTAGCTGCTCTGTCAGGGCTGCAAAGATCAGAACATCCACTGGATGGCAACAAATAGCCCATGATGCTCTAGCCCTCAGATCCCTCTAGTAGTCCAAGGCCTTAGTGGGAACCCACTCGGCTCTCCCTCTACCTATGTTGCTTCCACATTTGGGGAGAAGAGAGCCCACTGCTGAGGGATTCTTTCCACCTAACAGAATAACAAAATAACAGAGTTGGAAGGGACCTGGGAGGTCTTCTAGTCCAACCCCCTTCTCAGGCAGGAGATCCTAGGCCATTTCAGACAAATGATTGTCCAATCTCTTGTAAAAAACCTCCCGTGATGGAGCACCCACAACTTCTGGTGGCAAGCTGTTCCACTGATTAATCATTCTCACTGTTAGGAAGTTTCTCCTTAGTTCCAGGTTGCTTCTCTCCTTGATGAGTTTCCATCTGTTGCTTCTCGTCCTACCTTCAGATGCTTTGGAGAAGAGGTTGATCCCCTTTTCTTTGGGGCAGCCCCTTAGATATTGGAAGGCTACTTTCATGTTCCCCCTAGTCCTTCTTTTCATTAAACTAGACATGCCCAATTCATCTGGCTTTTGCGTGCTTGTTTTGCTGTCGAATAAACTCTCCCTCAGGTGTTGTGTGCTCATTTATCCAGTTGCGGAATGGAACGGAATTTTGTTCTAACAATTGGCAACCACAAAGGGACCCTGAGGTTAACCTGACTGATGGATCTAGCCTGGGTTTCTTCACCCGAGCCAGCATTGGGCCATTTGTCTGGAGGGTCTGGAATCTGCCCACCTCAGTACAGGTAGTAAAGAGACTCCTGGATTTGGACAAAACAACTTCCTGAACTGACAAATGCTTTAAACTCTGAAAAATCTGCCTGCCTCTCTTCCTCTGTTTCCTTCTCTCTTTTTCTTCCCTAAGAAATAAGAAATCAACAAGGAGAGTTCTGGTTTTCAGGGGGTTGGGTGGGAGTGGGCTTTATCCAGATATGTCTGTACATGCATGTGGGTTTTGTCTTTCTGTCTTTCTGAACACACACTGTTCTCGTGTGTGTGTGTTTCTTTCTTCCAGCTCTACAGGGTACAAGAAAAGAAGTAACTTTTTTAAAAAAAAAAATATTAGAATTTGGGAACCCCTAAATCTTAGACACAGCTAAAAAAATTTGTGACAACACTAAGCTAATATGAATAGACAATAGATCTTATTTTTTTTGTTGTTATACATTTTTTATTTTATTTTTATACATACATCAACATCAATATGTGAACAGTGTGGCATCTGGGTATCCTTCATTGTGATACAAATAACAACACTTTCATCAATAGTATTTGTTACATTGGTTAAGTTCATATACTCCTGATATTAATATTAATATTTGTATTAAGATATAATTTTTCATTATTTAATTATTCAATATTTCAATATACCATTCTAATGCCAATTACAATATTATTTAAGCTTACATATTAGTACCATCTTTCCAATCTAGTCTTTCCATTTATTTTTTTCATTTATTCTATCTAGTCGGGCCTTCTTTACTAATCCTAATATAATACACATATTGTGTTATAATATAATCCATCCTAACATCACCCACCATATTATTTAAACATACATATTAAATTCATCTTTCAACCTCTAATCTTCAGATGGCTTGCTTTCAGATGTTATGGGTGGTCCATCATTGGAGGTTTTTAAGAACATACTGGACATCCATTTGTCTGAAATGGTGTAGGGTAGGGGTGTCAAATTTGTGATGACACATCATCATGTGACGTATCACAATTTTGACATATCTGTCAAAATGCACTTGACATATCTGGCCCACAGGAGGGAGGGAGGGAGGGAGGAGGGATTTAAATATCTTGCATTATATAAAATGCCCTTGGATTCATTTCTAGAACACCAGCTACAAACTACAATGAGAACTGAATTCTGATTTCTCTTCCTGACTAGCTACGTTTCAAGGTAGAACGAAGCTAGTCAGTTTTGCTCTCTTCCTTCCGCTGCGTCCCCCAGCCCTGGTACAACTAAATGAACCCTGTGCCAGCTAACAAGCCCCAGATGTGAGTTTTGCCCCAGAGGGTCCCTTCTCCCTGTCCTTCTAACTAACCAAGGTACATTTTCCCCCATGGGTACCACCTCTCACGGATAATGCACAAACTATGAGGATTGCTTCTGTTGTGAGAATGAGCCTCTAGACATCTCCCTTCTTGCTGCACGGACAGACATTCGGATGAGGCACCCCAGTCTCATTGCACCTAAACCTGTCTTGAGAGAACTTTAGGACAGCATGATTCTCCTTCGACCACAGCTGGTCTTCAACAGGTGAGATAAGCAGACAAGGTGAGACAGTTTGTGGTCTTCAAAGATCTTCCTAATCATTGTGGGGAGGCATTGGCAGGGAGGGATCCGTTCTTGGGAGGGCAAGTGAAGTGGTGAGGAGCCAAGAATTCCCAGATATCTGAGTCCACCTGGCAATCTCCACTTAGGGGGGTCTCAGACATGTCAAAGACCTACTTCTCCCTAAGGGAGCCACAGGTTGAGCCACCAACAATCCAGCTTTTTTTATCCTTCCTGGAGCTTGGATTGGAAACAGCTTTGACCAAAGTGTCCTTTCAGAAGTCTCAAAGGTGCTTTTTCAAAAGTTCAACTGGACTGCTTTTTTCCTTGAGGAACTCAATCTGCCCTTTAAGGGTTGCTGTTTGTTTTCTTTTTAATTTATGTATTATATTCATTTTATTTTTTAATTTTTGTTGCCTGAGGGACCTGTGTTTATCCCAAGCATGTTTAAACTCGGTTATTTAGAATTGATCCACCGCCTCTGGTGGAAGTTGGTTCCAAGCTTCTGCTACTCTTTCTATGAAGTCCAACTTTCAAGCATGACTTTCGAACTTCCCTCCTGTCCGTTTGAGGTGATGCCCTTTGTGTCCTTCGTTTCTGCTTAGTATTGAAAATACTGCATTCTAGATCCTTATAAACACCCTGGATATATTTATTAAGGTATTAAAGTTTCAATCGTGCCCTGCTTGTCCTTCTGTCCTCCAGATAGTGCATTCTCGGCTCCTCCAATCTCAGAGGAACTGTGATTGAGCAAGGGGTTGGACTAGAAGACCTCCAAGTTCCCTTCCAAATCTGCTGTTCTGTTGTTCTGTTATTTCAGAGAAGATCATCTCCCAAAGCAGAGGGCTCTTTGGAAGGTTGAAGAAGTGTGTCCTTCTGCAGGATGATGATTCGTGAAGAAGGTGACCCAAAACCAGCTGCTTCAGGTGAAAGCATCACCTAAGGATGCCAATGATTCTAGAAGGCAGAGTTGAAGCATTGCTACTTCCTCAGCAGAATTCATGGCACTGATTTGGGGGTCTCCTAATCCATTTGCTCACTCACCTATTAGGGAAGGTCATCTGGTGGGACCCAGAAGCAGAGCCTTTTCTGCCTCAGCTCCCACCCTTTATAATGTTAGAAGAAATAGCCATCTGGCTCAGTTCCAAGTGGGGAGAAAGACACTGGAAACATGGAGGCTGATTGGAAAGATGGCTTATTGATGACAGGACCACATGGGTTTGAGGTTCTGGGCAGCTGACCACATGGAGTTGAGAGAGGGAGAGGTATTTATATCTTCTCTTGGGCCCTTGCCCTTGAGCTTCCTGTTCCTGTGCAAGAAATGTATTCTATTGGTTGTCAGAGTCCCGGGGAGGGGGGGGGGGCTATGCAGGGGTCATAGCTAAAAAAATTTTAGGTTGTCTGAATGAAGTTTGATTGAAACCTGAACTCTCTGAGATGATGCAATGGGGAACCTTGTGTCCCGAAACGTTGTTGGGCCATTCCTATTGTGTCTGAATGGCTTTCCTGGTTTGGATCTTGAGCGAGGGCTGATCCTGCCATTCTACCTAATTCTGCCTTTGTTCAAAATATTCTGTCTTGAATGGATTACCAAATCTGCATTTCTAAAAGCTGGCCTTAATATCTCCTTATGGCCAGGGAACTGTGGCTCTGAGTTTCTGTCTCCCTTAAGATTTCTCTTTCTCTTTTAGGGGAAATCTAATATTCTGCCTTTTTAAATATTTCTCAACGTATTGCATTCTTCTAGGAGAGAAGTGGGTGCTAATTGTCTACAATAACATCACATTCCCCCCCTCCCAAGTGGTTAGTTTGGCTCCAACCCTGATGGACCTACAAACATGGTTATGCCAAGATGCTTGGGAATCTGGTTGTGGTTCAGACTCTACTGGACGCCTATATTCATGATTTTCACTTCCTATTTTTCTGTTTCTTAGGTGTAATTTTTGGTTTTCAAATGAGGTTATCTTGTTTGGCTGATTTTTGGAGTTGTTTCTTGGTTATATTATATGGTGGTTTCTCATGATATGAGCTGCCCAGAATCACAAATGTGAAATAGGCAGCTCTACAAATTGAACAAATGAAACAAAGGATTCAATATTTGTCTTGGCCCTGGAAAATGGTTTGGATACCAAACTTGGAAAGGATTTTACTCAGAGTTTCTCATCATGTCAAAAGCCCCAGGAAAGCAGGGGGAGAACTAAGTTGCTCCCCCCCAGTTCTGCACCTCCAATCTAACTCATCACACCCAGGGGCTAATTCTAAGTCAAAACAGTACAAGAAAAACATACAATAATACAGTTGGCAGGGACCTGGGAAGTCTTCCAGTCCCACCCCATGCTTGCTCGTGTAGGAGACTCATACCATTCCAGACAGATGGTTGTCCAGTGTTAGCCTCTAGCCCCTTAACCATTCTTCTTGTGGAAGGGAGGGAGGGAGGGAGGGAGGGAGGGAGGGAGGGAGGGAGGAAGGAAGGAAGGAAGGAAAGAAGGAAGGAAGGAAGGAAGGAAGGAAGGAAGGAAGGAAGGAAGGAAGGAAGGAAGGAAGGAAGTCCTTAAAACATCAACCCAAATATATATATTTGACCCTTAATACAGGTTGTCTTTAAATATAAGAGATTCTTAATATTTCATTCTCCACAGAGACCCCAAAGAATGACTTTGTCATTTTGCCTCTCCAAAATTCATTACTCCTCTTTGCTTTCTTGACATGCATCTTTCTGTTTTTGCCAGCTGTTTCTTTTCTCCCTCATGGAAGCCCAGAACAAAACCCATGGGACAGGATTCATCCTCCTTGGTTTGTCCAGCCTCCTGAGCCATGAAATACACCTTTTCTTGGTGTTCGTTGCTGACTATTTGGTCACTTTGATGAGCAACTTCATGATCATAATCTTAATTCTCCTGGATTCCCGTCTCCACAGCCCCATGTACTTCTTCCTCAGCCAGCTCTCCTGCTTGGATATCTGCCTTTCTTCTGTGGTGGTACCAAAGATCCTGGTGAACTTCCTATGCCAGCAGTACACCATCTCCTACAACCAGTGCCTGGCACAAGCCTTCTTCCTGGTTGGCTTCGCAGGATGTGAGCCGGCACTACTGGCCGTCATGGCCTATGACCGCTACGCTGCCATCTGCCAACCTTTGCACTATGCCCACCTGATGAGGAGCAAGGTCTGCATCCAGATGTCCGTGGCCGTTTGGCTCTGGGGCTTCCTGGATTCAGCTATCTATGCTGCTCTGGCCTCCAAGTTGGATTTCTGTGGACACCTCCTGGTTCCTCACATGTTTTGTGACGTCCCCCCATTATTGAAAATTGCCTGCAGTGACACTTCAGTCCACAAGTTAGTCAGTTACATCAACAGCACCTTGGTGGGCCTTGTCCCTGTTCTGCTCATCGTCCTGTCCTATTTCTACATTTTGTCCTCCATTCTGCAGATCCGCTCCAAGATCGGCAGGCGCAAAGCCTTCTCCACCTGCGCTTCACACCTTGCTGTAGTAACACTCTTTGTTGGAAACGCTTTTGTGAACTACAACCAGCCCAGTGCTGGCTACTCTCTAGAGGTGGACACTTTGATCTCCACCATGTTTTGCATTGTCACCCCTATGCTGAACCCCTTGATCTATACTCTCCGCAACAAGGAAGTGAAGGGGGCCCTGAAGAAGCTTCTCAAAATCTAGAAGATGGGGCAGGCTTCATTGTGTGGTGTGCTGTTGTGTGTGTATATATGAGAAAAGTGAGATGGTTTCATAGGAACTGGTCAAAAAAAACCATGGCTACCAACCTGCCTTCCACTGAGGAGCTATATACTGCACGAGTCAAAAAGAGGGCTGTGAAAATATCTACAGACCCGCCACATCCTGGACATAAACTGTTTTAATTCCTACCCTCAAAATGATGCACACCAGAACAACTAGACACAAGGACAGTTTTTCCCCCGAACGCCATCACTCTGCTAAACAAATAATTTCCTCAACACTGTCAAATTACTTACTAAGACTGTATTACTATTCTTCTTCTCATCCTTCCTAGGACCTATCTCCTCCCACTTGTGACTGTATGACTATAACCATGTTGCTTGTATCTTTACGATTTATATTTTTATTTGTTTCCTAGTATGATTTGATTGCTTATTAGTAACCTATGACTATCACTAAGTGTTGCATCTTATGATTCTTGATTAATGTATTTTATTTTTCTTTATGTACACCTAGAGCGTATGCACCAAAGACAAATTCCTTATGTGTCCAGTCACACTTGGCCAATAAAGAATTCTATTCCATTCTATTCAATGGACTTACTCAAAATACCATAAAACATTTCCTATGAGACAATGGAAGATATTATATTAATTCAGCATTCTGTGCTCTTTCCTAACTAGGTCCCTACAAGAAGCAAAACAAGATGCCTTTGAGTAGATGTTTACTTTCATTAACAACAACAACAACTGTATTGTACATCTTGCAAATCTGCCAACCCCGGAGAGACAGGCTCAATAGCCATCTTATCAGTTTCAAGAAACAGCTGAAGATTAAGTTTAGTTGTGGTCTGGATGGACTTAATTCTTTCAAGAGCCCCTTTTTTCAGTCATTCCTGGGAGTGATCATAATAATATCAATTCCGTGTAATAATTCAGTAATTCAAATACTCAATAAAAAGCTCAATTTGTATTCAGCACTTGTGTTCATTTTATTGCCAATAAAAGGATGATGTCTGTGGAGACTCTCAGTCATCCAGGTTATGGGTGTCCCAAAGGTGCTTTTTCAAAAGGCAACTAGACTTTATTTTTCCTTGAAGATGTTTCACTTCTCATCCAAGAAGCTTCTCCAGTTCAGACAGCTCGTTCCCCACCATCCACTCAGAACTGAAGAAGCTTCCTGGATGAGAAGCTGGTGCTTTGGAGAAGAGGCTGACCCCGTCTTCTTCATGGCAGCCCCTGAGATATTGGAACACTGCTATCATATCACCTCTCCAACGGTCTCTGGTCCACCCTGAACAGAGCCTGGTTCAGACCCAGAAGACCCAGGACAGGTCTGCTCAAGGAAGCCGGACCCCAAGCAATTTGCTGAGCAAGTCAGAAGTTGTGGGAAGTCAGACTAAGTCCACAAGATGAATGTAGGAAGAACAGTCCAAGGCCACCCTAAGCCCATTGCAGAAACTGGGAAGGTGATCGGACAGCCACTTCTCTCAAATTGTGTAGGGTCTCCTGCTTGAGTGGGGGGTTGGATTAGAAGACACCCAAGGTCCCTTCCAGCTTTATTCTGATTGAAGTATTGAACTCCATGCATGAGATACCACAGCCCATGCCCAACGTCAAAGGAAGACCAGGAAACCAAAGATATGAAAAGAGTGAAATTTCAACCTAGAACATGTGGTTGCTCCTGTTCTAGTTTTTGGGAGTTTGAGTAGCATATTCCCTTCCCTTGCCCCCTTCCCCCCCCCCCAAACAAAACCCCATGCAGGTATCTTCTTTGCACAATGATCTGTCTGTAGCATTCTTGGTGCTCTCTGAGCTTGGTGGTTTGATGCAGCATTGATGATGTACTCTCCTAGTCTCAGCTCAAACACCCTAGAAGACACACAACCTCTGGCTCCCCAGACCCTGCAGGAGGTGCCAATGAACCAGAATACGGGCATCCTGAATGCATTTCTTTCCTTCCGCTTTTGCTGGTAAAGTTTTTGGTCTGGTTTGGTTCAGGGATTCTCCAGCTACCCACCCTGCATGGATCCTTTTCTCTATAGGGGGACGTTATTTCCACAAATCCCTATTTCTCCTCTCATTAATCTCACATTTCCCTGTGAGAAAAAAGGTGGGAGAGAAGTGTCAGAGTATATTCATGAACTGGAATAGAGGCCTGGTAACAAGGTCAGCCAATGAATAGGCATAGCAACGAAGTCAGCCAGTTGGGAGCTGAGACTGGAGCCAGGGCATATCTTAGTCTGCAGCTTCTGAGTCTGTGCAGAGAAACCGAAACCAGTGTGTAAACTTGCCTGCTCTGTGCTCAGATCTAAAATGAAACTAACTGTTCTCTCCTGCCTTGTGTTCTGCCTGAAGAATCAACTATCTGTTATTATATAAATAAAGAAGTTAATGAATCCAGCTGAATCATTTAGCTGCGTGTACTTCTGGATTTGATTTTTGCAAGAAACTCTGACAAGAAGGACCCCAGGAAAGGAGCTGATAAGGTTGCATTGTGTGTTTTGTGACCAGAAACTCATCTGCAGAGACAACACCCTCTTTCCTCTGAGGCTCATTCAGGGAGGGGCCCTGGACCCCCTGGGAGAGAAAAGCCAAACTCAAGACAAGGGCAGAGCAATAGACTTTATTATCAAGGAGGGGGCAAGTTCTTCAGAAAGAGGGGAAGAGAAGCAAGTCTAGAGGGCAGAGAGGAACCAACTGCTTGACCTTCAGATGGTCTTTGTGGAAAAGAGGTTTTGCACTGTTGCGATATTTTCTGGATCAGACTCAATAAATTATTAAAGAATTAAGAGTTCAAATATAACTCCTTTTATTTACACAAAGGCATTCTATATTCGCTGAATATTCATAGATAGAAGCAGGGAGCTTGTGGAGAGGAGCTCCTTATATACATAGGGGGTGGAGTCATGAAGATGGGTTATGAGTCATGAATACATTAGGGACCATAGAATAAATTAACTCTTGATATTCTTATATACACTATTTACACATTAGAGAATAAGGCATTTACATCTAACAAATCCCCCTCTAAATGCCGATTATTTATACAATATCAATTACATTCAGATTCAGGACAATACAATACATGCAATTTAGAAGTTAAATATTTATGTTGTTTGGATGGTAAAGGCTTTGTTAAAATATCAGCTATCTGTTCAGAAGTATCACAATGCACAGCTTTTATAAAACCGTCTTGGGATAATTGTCTTACATGTTTAAACTTAATATCTATATGTCTGGACCTTTGTCCAATAGCATCAGATCTGGAGATTTCAATAGCTGCTTTGTTATCCTCATTTATGATAAAAGGTAAAATAGGTTTCTTCCAAACTTCTGAAATTAAGTCATTAAACCACACAAGGTTATTGGCAGATTTGGATAAACAGACATATTCTGCTTCTGTAGTTGAAGTAGATACCAGTTCTTGTTTGCCGGTATACCAATAAATTGGACAGTCATTTAAAAAGAAAATATAACCTGATGTACTTTTTCTGCAAGATGTGTCTCCTGCCCAATCCGCATCTGCATAACATATGAGTTTTGGTTCCTTGTTATCATTTGGTTCTAACATAAGACAAAAATCTAAAGTGCCTTTCAGGTATCTCAAAATCCTTTTGACAGCTTCCCAATGATACATTGTTGGTTTACTGACATATCTGGACAGTAAATTAAGTGGTAAAGCTATATCTGGCCTAGTCCAATTAGATATGTAAAGAAGTGAACCTATGATTGATCTATAAAATGTGTTGTCCTTAAATTCAGGAGATGATTCATCAGTATTTCTGAGGAAGTCAGTCTGCATGGGA
Organism: Pantherophis guttatus; assembly: GCF_059756535.1. NCBI lineage: Eukaryota > Metazoa > Chordata > Lepidosauria > Squamata > Colubridae > Pantherophis > Pantherophis guttatus. Next base: position 1,017,770 of record NC_142069.1, on the reverse strand, counting down.
GTATCACATGTCTTAGCATTATTTAAATTACATTTGTTTAGAAGTTCTACAATTTTATCTTTTTGAGTAAGTTGGAAACCCTTTTTTGTTTTGCTGATCTGTACACCAAGATATTTATTTACCTTACCCAAAGACTTTAGGGAAAAGTGTTCATTCAACTTGTTCACAAAGATTTCTCTACTTTCTTTGTGTTTTCCAATATATAAAATATCGTCTACATAAATCAATACAAATTCTATACAGTCATTATCCCTTTTGACAAAAAAACAATTATCAGCAGATGTGGCGCTAAAACCCATAGTCTTGAGCACCTTTACCAAACAATCATACCATCTTTTACCGGATTGTTTCAATCCATATAAGCTTTTGTTTAACAACCAAGTTTCATTTTTATTTGTGTATTGGCTGTGAGGGGCCCTTACATAGATTTCTTTATCTAACTCTGCATGTAGGTATGCAGTTTGTATATCATATTGAAATACATCAAGGTTAAGTGCTGATGCTACCACCAAAGCTGTTTTGACACTCTCTGTCCTCACAGTAGGAGAATATGTGTCTGTATAGTCCTCTGGGTATTTTTGTGCGTAGCCTTGGGCAACTAATCTAGCTTTGTACAGATTATTGCCTCCTTCCAAATTTTTAATCTTATATATCCACCTAGTACCAATAACAGTTTTGTCTTTAGGTGCGATTGTGGGAGTGAATACATTTAATCCTTTTAAACTTTCCATTTCCTTTTTCATGGCTAGTTCCCATTTCTCTTTTTCTTCACGAGGAAGTTTTAGTACTTCTTCGTATGTATTGGGTGTTATTGGTTCATTATTTACATTCATTACGTAATCTTTATATTTGTCTGGCATTTTGTTCCTGTTGTTCCTAATTGTTCTTTCTGGTTTACTATTGTTGTCATGCATGTATCTTGCTTCCTTTTTTGTTAGTGTATCAGTTTTTATTTTGTACTGGCTATTTGTCCAGGTTTTGGTCTTATTTTCATGTTTATTTGTACTTTGTTTATCTACAGTTCCTTCCTTGTGATATTTTGTTTCTATGTGTTGATTAGGAAATATTTCATTTAAATGTAATTTAGACCAGTTGGCCTGTTCATGGAACACGGCTGTTCTGGAAACTATAAATTTATTATTGCCATCAATGAATCTATATCCTTTTGTACCAGTTTCGTATCCCATGAATCTAAGTCTCCTGGATACATTTTCTCCCTTTCTTCTCAATTGTTTGGGTATGTGTACGTCTGCAGTGACCCCAAAAATATGCATATGTGCTAATTTTGGTTTTCTATTATACATTACTTCGTATGGTGTTTTATTTATAATACTGGACCAGGTTCTATTTTGTGTATAATTTGAATAGTGTAATGCCTCTGACCAAAATTGTTTACTTAAGCCAGCATCCTCTAATGTACATCTAATCATAGTTTGTAGTGTGGAATTTTTCCTCTCTGCAATTCCGTTCTGGAATGCAGAAAATGGACTGGAAGTGTAATGTAGCATTCCTCTATCCTTTAGCCATTGAGAGAATTCTCTAGACATAAATTCACATCCTCTATCTGTCATAATTTGCTTTATTCTAATATTATGCTGTGTTTCTATGCGCTTATAAAATTCCTTAAATTTTTGAAAAGTCTCATCTTTATGTTTCAATGTGTAAACAAAACCATAACGACTATAATCATCCACTATTGTTAGAAAATAACGTTTCTTATATGTGATTGATGGAGTAAGTGGTCCTACTAGGTCCATGTGTACTAAATCAAAAATTTTGTTAGTTGATCTGGCAGATTTTTTTGGTCTAGGGCTAGTTTTTAGTTTTGTAGACTTACATACTGAGCATTCCAAATAATTTTCACAATTTTTTATTTTGACACCTTCTGCGTGTTCAGTCATTTTTTGTACTACAGGAAAACTGGCATGGCCTAACTTCCTATGTAAGATGTGAGCACACTCATCATGGATTGGTTTACCTATCTTTGGTTTCTTTATGTTGGGTACGTCATTCTGATCATGTGGTATCATACAATCATCATTGTCACTATTGCTAACATTTTCATCATCTATTTCCATACATTCTTTAACATTTGAATCAATATTATGTAACCATTCTTCTTTTGTTATGAGGTAGGGCAAGCCCCCTTTAATTATCACAGTGCCTATTTTATTTTTATTTTTCTCTAGGAATGCTTCTCCCTTTGAGAAAGTTATATTGATATCAGAGTCTTTACTTAGTTTTATGGCACTCAATATGTTATGAGGTATTTCGGGTATTAACAATACCCCCTCTATTTTTCCTAAACCAGATAAAATCACATTTCCTCTGCCTAGTACTTGAACCTTTTCTTGATTGGCTACTTTTATTACAAATTTATCTTCTGTAAAAGAAGACAGTATATCTTTATTGTTAGTGGTATGATTTGTAGCCCCAGAATCGATGAGCCAATTATTATTTTCATTTTGTTGGGATTTTGTATTGTCATGTTTATTTAATCCATTTAGTGAACCAGATTTTTTATCTCTTAAGTTTTCTCTGCCCCCTCTATTTTCTCTATAATTTGGTGGGCTTCTACATCTATGCCTTTCTATAGAAGACTGTCTATGATTGTGTTTGTTCATGTATTCTGGTCTGTGCCTTTCTTTTGAGAATCTGGGACAATCTCTTCTGTTATGTTCTTTGGACCCACAATTATGGCATCTATATGTTTCATTATATTTTTCTTGGAAAGCTACTTTCCTAACAGGTCTAAGTTCTGAGTGATTGTTAGATCGATTTTTTCTCGAATTGTCTTCAGCTATCAATTTGTTGGATAAACTTTCTATTGACAAATATCCTAAGTTAATGGTATCAAGATGTGACATGAAATTATCCCATGATGGGTCAAGAGAGTTAATAATAACACTTTTCATTGTTTGGTCTGAAATAACTTCTCCCCTTAAATGCAGTTCAGCCCTTATTTTGTTTAAACATATTAAATGCTCACTTATAGAAACCCCTGGTTTTACTCTAGATGAAAAGAATTCCTTGGACATCCTTGTTGTAGTGGCTACACTGTCACTGTAGAATAAATTAAACATATATTGAACAATTTCTGAAACAGTCAGATTAGATTTGATGCTATAATACATTGCAGGAGATATGCTGGCTATTATTAGAAAAAAGGCTCTATGGTGTAATCTATCTATTTTTAAAGTCCAAGGTCTTCTTGGAGGATTAGTGATAAAAAATAATAAGTTCTCTTTCATGAAAATAACTTGAAGCTGCTGGTACCATTCTTGTAGATTAATACCATCAATTCTTAACTTTGGGAAGTCACTAGGTAAGTTTCCTGTGTTATTTTGACCATTACTTACAATCTGAGGCAGTTCGTGGTCTTGCAAGTGTAGAAATTCGCAGAATGGTGTAGGGATGTCAGCAACGAGTCTGTGTGGTTCCTTTACGAATTCAAATCTTCCTGGATTGTTTTCCTGACTTCGCGCATGCGCACTGCTCATTCTGCCCTTGACTCCGTCGTGGAAGGTTCTCTCCATTGCCGCTTGCTCGTTCGGCTCCTCTCCCGATGAGTCGGTCTCTGGCTCGGTTTTTGGTGTCCTGGTAACTGCGATCGTCCTTTTCTTTCTCTTTCTGGATATGTCGCTTGCTTCTGTTTTTGGAGTAGGAAGGAATCGGCAAGGTTCCCTGGGCTCTGGCGTCGTCGCTCTTGAAGTTGGGGTGGAGGCGTGCAGGTCTCGAGGCATCGATTTGTTCGCTTGCTTCTTCGGCGATTCCCTGGTGATTTTTAATTTTGGCCCAAATATAGTAAAGAGTGTTTTTATTGCTGATTCTATTTGTATCTCTGTTGGTGTTTCTTCAATTTCCGTGTCTGGTTTTTCTGAGTTATAAAGTCTTTCCTTTTCGTTTTCAGCATCGAGAGGATCTTTTCGCGCCAGAGATTTTGAATTTTGTCCTTTGATTGGTTCAGTTTCGCTCATCTTGGAAGTTTGTTGAGAACAAGATGGCTGCCATTCAAAATTTTGCGCGGGATCAGTGTTTCTCTCTTTCGTTGTAATTTTATTTGTAGGTAAATCGCTCACCGTTTTCGAGTCCTTATTTTCATTTGTGTGAATTTCTTTTCCTTTTGTCATTCCTTCGCTTTTTATGACGTTTTTGATTTTTGCTTTGAGTCTTAGCAGTTTTAATATCTCAGACCCGAGAGGACTGCTTTTCAATTCCTTTTCTTTTTGTTCATCTATTATTTCTTGATCTTCTTCCATTTCTTTGCTGTATGCCCTGGTGTTGGGCCTATCTTTTTTAGACATGTTTAAGTTCTTATTGAGTCAATCCAACCATCCTCTGCTACCAGATTGTTGCGATATTTTCTGGATCAGACTCAATAAATTATTAAAGAATTAAGAGTTCAAATATAACTCCTTTTATTTACACAAAGGCATTCTATATTCGCTGAATATTCATAGATAGAAGCAGGGAGCTTGTGGAGAGGAGCTCCTTATATACATAGGGGGTGGAGTCATGAAGATGGGTTATGAGTCATGAATACATTAGGGACCATAGAATAAATTAACTCTTGATATTCTTATATACACTATTTACACATTAGAGAATAAGGCATTTACATCTAACATGCACATGAAGAAGATGGAACTGCAAGATCTCAGCTCAGCTTTCCAATCAATGGGGAGCCCCCCAACTCCATCTGCAGACTTGGCTTAAGAGGGTCTCCATTTGCAGAGAAATGAAAGTTTGTGGCCACAATCTAGATCATTCCAAGCCAAGTACCCTGAAAGGAAGAAACACGAATGGTGATCATCTTAAGAGCCTGAGATGGCTTAGGATTCGGCTGTGTGCAGAGTATCTTTTCTCAAATACACCTGCCTGTCCACTCACGGGTGGTGTCAAGTACAAATAGCTCCAACACGCAAGAATCTAGCCAACTAACGGTCAGAGGTAAATTGGCTCTGGATAAGGGCCAGCAGACCTCCAGAGGACTGGACTTGCATCTCCTGTGGTGACACAAAGACTTCAAACAGATGACAAGCTTAACTCCGACTTCCAGCTCAGCTACAGGTGGGGTGGGGCCATGCTGCAGGCTCCCCTCATCTAAGCATTGCCACCTGATGGGATCTGGGAAGGGTCGGTGGCTGCCTCCCTGCTCTAGAACAATCTTCCTGCTGAGCTACAACGGACTCGACTCTTTCATGAAGGCAGTTAAGACCAGGGTCTTCCCTCAAGCATTTGGGTCTCTGCTTGGGGGATTCTGGGAGTTGAAGGCCACGCTTCTTAAAGTATTTAAATTACAGTTTTGGCACATCTGGGTTACTTTTTAAGATGAAATACAGTTGATGTTTTGGGTTGTATGTTTATTTTTGTTGCCACTCAGAGTCCCCTTGGTTGAACTGGGTGGCCATGGAAATATCAATGTCTGAAAGAAAATCAGGCATTCACAAACCTCTCCAGCTTTGAAATGGCAGAAAGAAGCAGTTAGACTAGGTTGCCTCTGCGACAAATGCTGAGATGAGGAAGTACCATTTTGTGACACTCTAGAAATGTCTAACTTTTGCCTCTTAAGGTTCTCCAATAAGTACTTTAAATCAGCCACACCAAAAAAGTCTCCTTCAATAGGAGCATTATTCCCAAGATCTGTATGGATATCTCCGTTTCCTTCCCTTCCCTTCCCTCCACTCTCCTCCCCTCCCCTCCCCTTTCCTTCCCTTCCCTTTTCCCATTCCCTTCCCTATCTTCCTTTCCCTTCCTTTTTCCCTTTCCTTTTTCCCTTTCCTTTTTTGCTTCCCTCCCCTTCCTGTCTTCCCTTCCTTGTCTTCCCATCCTTTCCCTCCCCTTCCCTATTTTCTCCCTTCCTTTTCCCTTTCTTTTTTCCCTTTTCTTTTTTGCTTCCCTTTTTTGCTTCCCTTTTTCTCTTCCCTTTTTTCCTTTCCTTTTCCCTTTCCTTTTTTCCTTCCCTTCCCTTATTCTCTCTCCTTTTTCCCTTCCCTTTTTCCCTTTCCTTTTTTCCTTCCCTCCCCTTTCCTGTCTTCCCTCCCCTCCCCTCCCCTTCTTTCCTGGAATTACAGATACAAACTCCGACCACCCTAAGGTATGAAGGCTTTTCATACTGACCAGATGAAGGATGGAGACAGACGCAATACTCATTAGGAGGCAAGTTGTTGGGTTCATAATACATCCACTTTCTATAGGTGTCTCGCGATCCATCAACCCAGCGCCATCCAGTACTCTGTGCAATGCAAAATAAAACATGTTGAGGTGGGTGAGTGGGGGACACAGGGAGGGGGAGTGGGAGAGAGAGAGAGATTTTCCGATTCTAAATTTAGCTTAATTTAATTCAAAGGGGGAAGTCCTGTTAAATAGGTTTTTGTGCAAGCGTGCACCACACGCCTGTTACAGAGACTCAGTTAGACTCTTTGGATACATAAAGCAGTATATAAGTCCAAGTGCTATTGCTACTGCTATCGCTCTTGCTATGCCCGGAATCCAAGGTCTCTGGGGCTGCAAGGACACCTGAGCCCTTGAGTCATGACCCATCTAGGAAACACCATCAGCATTGGAAGGGAGTGTGGGAGGAGGAGGAGGAAGAGGAAGAGGAGGAATGGTCTCAGGCGCTTCTTAGGAGAAGGAAGGGGAGGGGGTGGAAGCTCCCCTGTACCTGATCGTGCCTCCCTCATAATGAATAAACGGGAATAATAATAATAATAATAATAATAATAATAATAATAATAATAATAGTAATGAAAGAGCGGGGGAGGGCAGTAAGTGCCGGCTTCATCCAAAGGAGTTTTCAGGGAGGTTGTAAATCACTACTCAAGAAACATCCCTTTGGAAAGAGCTGCTAATTGCTCAGAGACAGGAGGACCAAATACTCACCACACTAGAACCTTCATCTCGTCGGAGCCCAATCCAGACACTACCACGTTCTATGCTTTCTTTATTGACATAGGCACCAACGGATTTTGACTGCTTGTCTGATTTGAAAGATGCTAAATGGCCTTTCCATCTGAACTGACACTCTTGCTGCAAAGAGAGAAGAACCAAAATTATCTTAGCACCAACAAACCATGTTGTCCCTCTCATGTCTGCTACTATCCAGGTCTACCAACCCAGGAGTCCTGCAGTTTGGGCAGACAAGGTCCTCTCAGCTATGTTCCTGCAGTAGAAGTTCTCCTAAGAGGAGCTGCAAATGCGAGCATGACTCTCTTGCCCAACAAGGAAAAATAAAGAGAAATATATATTGGGGAAGATGACTCTCAGGCTTATGAGCGAGGTAGGAGAGTGGTGTCAGCGGTGGGATATCCATGAAAAAGTGGCACATAAAAGCAAGGTGTGGGAGAAAGAGGAGAGGGAAGGAGGTGTGCGTTTGTGTGTGGACACTCTTAGAGACAAGGGGCCACTTTGGAACAACATGGCTTGAATTTTTGAAGGTCCACAATTGGGCTTGACAATTCAGTCATTTGGTGAAGCAATTGCTAAGTAACTGCAACTGCCATAAGTATCAGGATTGGCCATAAAGATACCTTTTCATTACGGTCATAACTGTGAATGGTTGCTAAGTGAGGACACCTGTTAACCCTATGATTGTTGGCCTTGTTCCCACAACATGGATAAGACAATAGCCGAGTTGCACAACTTGTTAAACCACACAATAACTAATACCATTTAAATGTAGCAGTTAGATGTCTCATTCGAGTTTTACTTTCCTTGACAAATTTCACTCAGATATTGAAGTGAAGCCATGCCTTTAATCCCATTAAACTGAAGGGAATCCAACAGAATTATTGAAATATTTTACTTGACTCTTTCTTGTAGACTTTTATCGTTATCCTTTTTTAAAAAAAGGAGAATCATACAGCAGGTGCTCTTCATTCAAAGAATGACATTTTGACGTGAAGTTTGGAAAAACTGGGCCAAAATAATGGGAATTCTTCCCACTCAGGTGAGTTACCTCAGCATCTTCAAAGGTGAACCGATCTTCATAGAATTTGAAGCAATTCCACTCACTTCCGTCTTTATAGGCAAAGGTGCCAGAAGGACAGATAGTCCGACCACGCGGACCTGCTGGGAAAACAGAATAAAAATGGACTTTTTCTTCAAGGACAATAACAAGGCTGAGAAATCCTTGAGCAAAAGAGACCTTTATAACTACTTAATAAACATTCCAGAGAAGAAAAAGATTTTATTCCATGAAAAAAAGCTGGAAGGAGTGACTTAAACCCAATGAGTCATTTGGAATTAGGATGGATTTTTATCGGTCTGAAATTTGTAATTGAAAAAGTCATAATGTAAAGTGGGTTTGAAAATGTATTTTTTTCCTTTTATATTTAATGCTTAAGTCATTCCTAAAGCTTGTAAAATATTACTGAAAGTGTGTTAGAAAGTATGTTAAGAGAAAATTGTAAAGAAAAAATGTATTAGCTTAAAGAAAAGTTTAGAGTTTTAAAAAGGATAAAACAGTTTTTTCCCCCTTTAAGGTTAAAGAATCTATAAGAATACAGTGAATTTCATGAATATAAATGGTGATAGTTTATAAAGATTATAAAATGCAAACAGAAATATATACTATTCCCACTGCAAGGAAGATAAAGCAGAAATGGTTAAATTGAATGCTTTATTCAAAGAAGAGAATATGTTTAATTAAGTTTTTTATTTGAATATCACTTCTGGATTTTGTGCTTGTGATTAAATTTTTTGGGGGCTGATTTGATAGATTTGTTGTTATAGAAACGGCTAGTTATATACTAATGCGTAGAAGTTAAAAGCTGAGCCTGTAAGGTTGCTATTTTGTACTGTGCTAAAAGGAGTCGGAAGTCAACATTTTTTTTGTTTTTCCCTTGTACCCCGTATTTTCTGTCCCCCCCCTCTTTTTCCTTCCCCCGATTTCCTATTTTCATTCTTCTTTGTATTTCATACTTTGAGAAAACAATAAAAGTAAAAACTTGAAATAGAAACAGAAAAACAGAATGAGAAAGCCAAGAGAACAAGAGCAGAAGTGAGAGACACCGAGATGGCTCTTGGGTTCAGTGGGCAATCAGTTTTCCCCAGGGGCCACATAAGAAACTGGGACTGTTCTGGAGGGCCAAACCACAGGGCTATGAAGGTCTGTAGGCACGCAGGCACCCACATACACAAACTGGAAATAAAAAGCTGCCTTCAAGATGAAAGCAGTGCATCGCATTGTGTGCATGACGTACACTTATTTGCATTTGATTTGTAACTTCCGACTGACCTCACGTGGGCCAGACAGAGAGAGCCGAGGGGCCAGATGTGTCCCAGGGGATGTAAAATGCCCAGGTCCTCTTTAGTGGGCAGATGCCAGCCTCATCCTGTAGGTACCAGTATTTGGGGTCCACATAATGAGACCCGGAGGCCTTCTGGAACTCCATGCCTTTCTGGGTTGGTCTAAATGGATCATGGCTAGAAGTAGAGGCTCCCCCATTAAGAATAAAACATTAAAATAAGCCAAGGACTAGATATATGGGGACTCAGGGGGAAACAGGATGGAGGTGGGATATATCAACTTTGCTGGCAACAACTTACCTGCCCAGGTAAGGCTGCCCAAAAGGCCAAAGATGAAGCAACTGATGAGAAGCATCTCCAGACCTGAGGAGGGAAACAGAAGTTGAGAAGAACCTTGAATGTCCTCCAACAATGCCAGGCCACCCCCTTTCGGGCGTCCCTTCCCAGAAGGAAGAACCGAGCACTCGTCTCAACCATGAAACCCACCTGTTCATCTCTGGATTGCAGCCCCCTCCCCTCCCCAATACTATCCTGAGCAATTGGTAGAGACCCCCGTTCTGCCAGGAACCACAGCCTGTAATTCTCAAAATGTTGGTTCTGAACTTCTGGCCCTCATAGTTGGTTTTCCCCCATTGTGACTATTAAGATCTGGGTCACAGCAGAGGTGATCCAGGACGTATGGATGGTGTAAAGTCAGAGCAGGCTACCTGGTAGAAGAATTTGGAGAAGGGACCCTTAACTAATCCTCAACCCCAATGAACTCAATGCCTAAATGGAAGGGATTCATGTTTTAAGGTCCCCGTCTTGATTTTCCTCTTCATCTCTACTGTGGACAAGAAAAGCAATCCTCCCTTTCACCCACCCACCCAGTGAACCACCTTGGCTGCCAAAAATGGACAAAGAAAGACATAAACACACACAATGCCAACCATCGATCTCTTATGAGAGATACAGGACTTTCAGTTGCTTATAACCCAAGATGCCTCGTCAGTCAAATAAATTATCTCTTCTATCTTTTTGTCCTGGAGTTCTTGCAAGGGATGTTGAAGAATTTCAAACTACAGGCATTCTTTAAAAGGGGGTGAAGCTTTTGCATCTGGAGATCTCCTGATTTTGTTGAAAACCCTTTTAATCAGAGCAAGAGACATACACGCATAGCTGTGAGAGCCGAAGTTCCCTGAAGCTATTGCTATTTGGTATTGAAACTTTTAAACAAGAACATTGAAAACCAATCTAAATGAATATAAAGTAAGGAAGTCAAAAGAAAGGAAAGAAAGATCAAAAGGGGGGTGGGGAGACTAAAGAAAAAGAGAAAAGAGAAAAGATAGGAAGAAGTAGCTTCTGATATTCTTCACAGCAATTATAAGTACAAATATGTTATAATCTCTCTCTCTCTCTCTCTCGTTACATCATGTTACCCTTATTTCTCTAATCTATGACTCTCACCTTCAAAGAGGGATCCAATCTGAAGGAGAAATCCTCTAGATCACCAAGGTCTGTGTTCCAGCTTATATACCCCAACTCACAGGCTCACACCCTGCCCGGCAAGATAAGGGGATCCAAAACAGGATGGAAATTTCTGGAAAGCAGGTGTCGCCCACATCCTGCAAAGGACAGAGAAACCTATCACTCAGCTGTTTTCTTGGGAAATCTCCAACTTTTATTATTTTATTATTAAGAATCCATCGAAGATGTTTGATCCTGGACAGATCAGGGATAATGATTGCAACAGTTTATGGTAGATTAGAAGCCATTGTGGACTGACTGCATGTAAATTATAAGAACAGATTGTAAACAGAGAGCTTTAAAGTTTAATTTTGTTGTTTGTTTTACTTGTTAATGTTTTTTTTAAAGAGTAAATAGTGGATAGGTCAAATTAGCTGGCCAAAGAGGGCTGTAGAAGTTTATAAACTGTAGGCCTGTTTTGCAAGGGAGGGGAATTCCCGTATTTTTTGAGTATAAGACGCCCCTTAGTTTTTGGGGAGGAAAATAAGAAAAAAGCTGATTGGCGGGTGGATCGGCCTCCCAGAATACCACCAATCAGCTGTTCGCAGAGATGAATTTTAGCAACAGGTTTGTTGGTTGTGAGCTCTGTGCCTTGCTTTTTTTTCTGCCTCTGAAACTTCTGAAAACTCCATTTCAGAAAAAACTTTTTTTTTTTGCCTCTGAAACAGAGCTTCAATTTCTGAGGCTTTTTTCCTGAAGCTCTGTTTGGCGGCTTTTTTTCTAAAGATTCATTTCTGATCCTTTTTTCAGCCTCAGAAACCTCCGTTTGTGAAGCTGGGCAGGGCTTTGGAGTATAAGATACTGTTAGGATTGATGGTTCTACCCCAACCTTTTATGACCTATGTCTTTCTCTTACAGATGTATGTCAAGAATTACCTGAGGATCACGTGGGAGAGTCCCTTTTATACTCAGAGGGAGGAGTTTAGAGGTAAAGTGGGACTATGGATGGTGAGATTAAATTAACCCTTGCTGGGGAGGATGAAACATGAACTTGAGAAAGATGAACTTGAGTTAGACATTTCATCTGACAGATACACCCAGATTCTCACCCTCTTTTTGGGGGGAAAAAGTGTGTCTTTACTCCAAAAAATACGGTATTATTGTTGAAATGTATTTATCAGTATTTAACTAAGAGAGACAATTTATGTGTATGGTCAGGTTTTAATTATTATTTATTTTTCAGGCATATTTTTTTTTAATCTTTTCTGGTTTTGTTTTGTTTTTGTTTCCTTTTTTTCTGTTGAAGTTTGTATTTTAACCTTGGAATGAAATTTTTAAAAAATAATTTTAAAAAAAGAAATTGCAAATGAGTTGTGTTTTGGACTGAATTTATCCTAGAATTTCCTCCTTTGATATGACCACTCATAATATGACCTTGATATGACCTGTCATAATATCTATGATTATGACCTATGATTTGCTCTTTATATGTACACTGTGAGCTTATGCACCAGAGACAAATTTGTTGTGTGTCCAATCACACTTGGCCAACAAAGAATTCTATTCTATTTTATATTATCCTGGTTTGGGGCCAAACGACCAAGAACAGCATGTCATAAAATAATATAACCACCAAGAACAGCATGTCATAAAATAGTATAACCATATAATCATCTTGGTATTAATAGTCTCTAAGATAATAAATCATAACCAGGATCTGCTTTTTACAGTGTTTTTATTTCTTTATGGTGTTTTGTGAGTGTGCATCTTTCTCTCTGTATACATGTGTGCATGCATTGGCATTCCACTTTATCCCATTAAGACCTCTGGTTGACCATGGTGAGAATAAGTGGACTGCAGAAATGTTTGGCCTGGCCTGGCATCAGGATCTTCTTGGGTACCACTTTATAAGAGCTTGGTAAGGCCACACTTGGAATATTGCATCCAGTTTTGGTTGCCATGATATAAAACAGATGTTGAGAATCTAGAAAGAGTGCAGAGAAGAGCAACAAAGAGGATTAAGGAGCTGGAGGCTAAAACATACAAACAACAGTTGCATGGTTTGGGTGTGTCTAGTCTAGTAAAAAGAAGGACCAGCATGACATGATAGAAGTCTTCCAATATTTGAGGGGCTGTCACAGAGAAGAGGGGGTCAACTATTGTCCAAAGCACCTGAAGGCAGGACAAGAAGGAATGGATGGATGGAAACTGATCAAGGAGACAACCAACCTAGAACTATAGAGAAATTTCCTGACAGTGAGGACAATCAGTCAATGGAATGGCTTCCCTCCAGAAGTTATGGGTACTCCATCACCGGAGATTTTAGAAGAGATTGGACAACCATTTGTCTGGAAGGGTCAAGGGTCTCCTGCTTGAGCAGGGGTTGGACTAGAAGACCTCCAAGGACTCTTCCAATTCTTTTATTCTGTTATCTACCAAGAAATACTTAGTTCTAGCACGGGGCCTGAACTGTTCCAGTTCACAATCGCTGTCAATTGAATCCTCTTCCACCCTCCATGCAGGTCAACTCTAAGGAGACATGATTTTTAGAGAGCTTTAGGGTTGATAGGAGGAGACCTTTTGGCATAGTACAAAGGGTGAACTTTCCTATGAGGTCATGTTCTTAACAATTAAAAATATATATGGGGGTTCCTGAATCCAAAGCAAAGGGCTTGAAATGTCAGCTGCTGGGAAACACAGTTGCTCTTGTCCTCCACTCCAAACTTGAGAGATTCCCAAGGGACCCACTTCTGGAGAAGGAGAAGAGGAAGAAGAGGAGGAGGAGGAGGAAGAGGAAGTGGAAGTGGAAGAAGAAGCAGCAGCAGCAGCTTGGATGAGAAATGTTTTCAAAGAAAACTTGGAATATTGCATTCAGTTTTGGTCGCCACACTGTAAAAAAGATGTGGAGACTCTAGAAAGAGTGCAGAGAAGAGCAGCCAAGATGATGAGGGGACTGGAGGCTAAAATATATGATGAACGGTTACAGGAACTGGGTATTTCTAGTCTAATGAAGAGATGAGAAGGACTAGGGGAGACATGATATCAGTGTTCCAACATCTCAGGGGCTGCCCCAAAGAAGAGGGAGTCAAGCTATTCGCCAAAGCACCTGAGGGCAGGACAAGAAGCAATGGGTGGAACCAGTGATGGGATTCAAGTAATTTAACAACCGGTTCTCTATCCTAATGTTTTCTTCCAACAACCGGTTTGCCAAACTGCTCAGAAAGTTAACAACCGGTTCTCCTGAAGGGGTGCAAACTGGCTGAATCCCACCACTGGTGGAAACTAATCAAGGAGCGAAGCAACTTAGAAGAAATTTCCTGACCATTAGAACAATTCATCAGTAGAACAACTTGCCTCCAGAAGTTGTGAATGCTCCAACACTGGATAACCTTAAGAGGTTATTTAACCTCTTAAGAAGAGGTTGGATAACCATTTGTCTGAAGTGGTGTAGGGTTTCCTGCCTAGGCAGGGGGTTGGACTAGATGACCCCCAAGGTCCCTTCCAACTCTGTTATTCTATTTCTATTCTAAAAAACCAAGAAAATTCAGTTGCTTTTGGAAAATCACCTTTGGGTCAACCATGACTTGGATTCTTGAGTATCTCCATAAAAGATAGTCTGGGAAGAATTTTAATAATTGTGGAATTTTAACTCACAATTAGATTTATTCCTATACTGTCTTTGACCCTCCTTTTGATTAGATGGAAAAATGAGGACCCAGAATGTTTGGGGCAACATGGTGACTCTGTAAACTGCTTAGAGGGGGCTGCAAAGCACTTTGGTGCAGTGAATGTCTAAGTGCTATTGGTTATTGCTATAAAGGACTTTCACCTTTCCTGTAAATATTACCAGTCTCTGTATCTCACATGGTAGCTACCACAAGTGCTGTTTCTATGCTCTTGAATAGATTTTTTCTAACTCTTCGAGTAGCATGTCCAATGTAATTCTTATGTGATCCTGGCTCAGATCAGACCAGAATTTTCTTCTAACACTACATTCAAGACTGCTAAATAAATTTCCCATGTCCATTGGGAAGTTTAGCAATTCTTCGATTTAAAATATGAGCCTCACACAAGCACCTTCCCAGGAGTCTCATACCTTTTATGTGGAAATATTCTGGACATACCAGATCTGGGGGTCTCCAGATATTCAACTCAAAACGCATTGATGTTGTCTCCTCAAATGGTGATGAAACGTTTGCAGCCAAATGGCCAAGCTCGGAGCTCAAACCAACAGCCTAATATATACAATGGCTTGTATGGCTTCATGGCCTGAAGATTGTTGGTTAAGGAACCAGGTTTTGGGTTTTACTCTGTTTTTCATTGTTGTTGTGAGTTACTCAAAGTTGTGTTTTGTGATGAGCAGCCATACCCTTAAATAAATAACTCGCCCTCCCATGACACCCCTGACATACCCCTGACGCTGGAGATATGACCTCTGTGTGGAAGACAAAGCTAAGTCCTTCAAAAACGTGGTGGCTGTTAACTACGGGTGTTGGAAGAAATGTCCTTCTGGGTTCAGTTCCAAGTGGGGGAAAAGACACTGGAAACACGGTGGCTACTTGGAAAGATGGTTTTAATGGTGGACAGGATCACATGGCTTGAAAATCTTGGGTGAAGAGGGGAAAAAAGGTAAGAGATGCTGAGGGTGCCTGGGTTTTATGCCCTCTCTGGGTTTTTGAATTTGAGCTTGTATTCTGATTGGTTGTCAGACTTCCATGGGGCCATGCAGGGGTAACTTTGTAGGTTGTCTTTTTGAGTCCCAAGCTTGGTTGAGCCTTGCTGGGTGATGATGCAATGAAGGGGCTTTGGGCAATTCCTACTATGGCTCTGCCTGAAGGAGGTAGATCTTTGTTATGTAGAATAGACTGGCCCAGGCCTTCATGGCCCATTGACAAAAGTGTGTGGGAGGGGGCTGAGTTTCTGCCTCCCTTTTATGGGAAATATTCTGCCCTTTTAATATTTCCTAAAATATCTCATTTTCCTAGGAGAGGGTGGGTGCTATCTTCCTACAACGGGGAGTGACTTCCAGGGTACAACTGCCTTCCATGTTTTACCTACTCCAATCTCTTCACTGGGGGTGGCCTCTTTACAACCTATGGACTTCAACTCCCAGAATTCCCGAGCCATGCTGGAATTGAATGGCTTAGGAGGAATGCTGGGAATTGAAGTCCACAGGTCATTAAAGGGCCATCATTGTTCATCCCTGCTCTTTGCTGTTGGGTTCCCTTAAGTCCTTACATTGCTAAACAAGGAGATCTTAGTCCTCGCAGCTGAATTGAACTGGCGTCATCTTTAGGGAAGGCTTCTTACTAATTAGCTAGTTAGTGTCAAGAACACTTAACTGGCAAAGTTGGATCAGGAAGTTTTCCAACTCTTCGTGTCTGAGGCTTTACTTGAACCTTGAAAGGGCCCCATTGGGGAGGCTGTTGATGGGGTGGAATTAGCATCTGGGGAGATGGCTTTGTCAACCAGGCTGTTTTTCTGGAAGGATTAAACAAGGTGCAAAGGGAGTTGTTAACTTTCTTGTCACAATCACAGCCCTCCGGTCTCCTGGGCTTCTTGAGTTCTTCCATGCCGGGGAGATGCCATCAACTTAATTGTTCTCTTCTTTGGGCATGAAAAGGAGGGATAAACTGAGGCACTCTCCCGACCAACTTCTTCACCTGCCCCCAAGGTGTGTTTCTATTCTGAGATCAACATGAACGTACAAAGTTGTAGGGATTTTTAACACCGCAGTTTAAGTTGGCTTTTTGACATTTTGACCATGTAGGTTTTTTTTTTTTTATTGCAAAAGTTTTACAATTACATTTTCACCCCTTTTCCTCCCCCACCCCCCCAAACTTCCCAACCTCCCTAACCCTCCCTAACCCTCCCCTCCCCCCTGACTTCCCTATAATATACTCATACTCATAAAGAACTCTAATATAACACTTATATATAAACTTGAACCCCTTCCTCCCCTGTATAATTTCTCTCTTTATCTCATTACATTAAAAAATTTCTAGTACATTATTTTCAAATAAAAGCTATTTGATACTTTCTAGTTTGATATTTGTTCTGAACATATTCTATCCACCTTTTCCATTCCCATTCATAAATCTCTTGTGAACAGTCTTTTAAGTATGCTGAAATCTTCGCCATCTCTGCAAAACTGGCCATCTTCAAAGTCCATTCCTCGATAGCGGGCAAAGCTTCATTCTTCCAGTATTTACCTATCAACAATCTTGCTGCTGTTATCATATACAATATCAATTTTGTTTCACCCCGTGTAAAACCCTTAACTATACCCAATAAAAACAGTTGTGGAGAAAATTGAATTTTTTTTCTCAAAACATTCTGCATGACCCACCAAATTTTTATCCAAAAAGCCTTAACTTTCCTACAGGTCCACCAAACATGATAATACGTAGCATCCAAACATTCACATCTCCAACATTTTGGCTGAACATTAGGGTACATACATGACAACTTTTTGGGATCTAAATGCCATCTATAAAACATTTTATAAAAGTTTTCCCTCAGGTTCTGCGACTGTGTAAATTTTACATTCTGAACCCAAATTTTTTCCCATGTTTCCAACATCACTGGTTCTTCAAAATTTTGTGCCCACTTAATCATACAGTCTTTAACTAATTCAGTTTCTGAATCCCTTTCTAGCAAAACATTATAAAGCCTTTTGATATGCATTGGACCTTTCTCTCTTATATGTCTAACCAATTCTTCCTCGTGCAACATAATACCAGTTTTTTGGTCCTCTTTCCATCTCAATTGTAATTGATTATATTGAAACCAAGTTAAATTAATCCCTTCGTCCAACAGTGTCTGCAATGTCTTCAGCTGCCATCTGCCCGCATCTGTAAAAAGAACCTCTTTGTATAAAAACCCCCCGAGTGACATTATATTTGTATTCCACAAAGTATGACCAAGATCCAGCCATAGCGGTATTTTATAATCCCATTTGAGTCGGTGCTTCTTCCAAACTCTCATCAAAGAATCTCTAAGTATATGACTTTTAAATACTTTATCTATTTTATCGTCGTAAAATAAGTAAGCATGCCATCCAAATTCAAGATCAAAACTTTCTGCGTTCAATATTCCAGTCTTTTTCCTTCCAAACCAATCACTTGTTAAAGTTAAAGCTGCTGCATCATAATATAGCTGTAGGTTTGGAAGTTTAAGACCTCCTCTTTCTGGAACATCTTGCATAATTTTCAATTTCACTCTCGGCTTTTTCTCATTCCAAACAAACTTATTAAGTCCAGTTTGCCAGACTTTCAATTGTTTATCGCTTTTAAGCACCGGAATCATTTGAAACAAAAAAAGAAATCTTGGCAAAATGTTCATCTTAATTGCCGCTATTCTTCCAAGTAGAGACAGCTGCAGTTTTTTCCATGTCTCCATATCTTTCTGCACCTCTCGCCACAACACCTCATAGTTATTTTGAAACAATTTCATGTTTGATTCTGCAACCTGAACTCCTAGATATTTTACCTTAGGTACAGTTTCAAAACCTGCCCTTCTTTCAAGCTCATGTTTACGATCTTGCGTCATGTTTTTAGCTATCATTTTAGTTTTTTTTGGATTCAGTCTAAAACCTGAAAGTTTACCATAGTCTTGTATAATGTCCTTCATCAGGATTATTGATTCCGTTGGTTGTGATAGGGTAACAACCAGATCATCTGCAAATGCCTTTATTCTGTAATCCTCTTGCCTAATCTTTATACCTTTCAAGATATTAGAGTCCCTTATTGTATTTAACAAGACTTCTAGTGTTAAAATAAATAAAAGTGGGGACAGCGGACATCCCTGTCTTGTTCCTTTTTCAATTTTAAACTCTGTTGTCAAGCTTCCATTAATAATAATCTGTGCCTTTTGCTCTTGATAAATTGCTGAAATCGCCTGTATAAATTGATCCCCAAAGTCCATCTTTTTTAAAGTCTTTAGTAGAAAATTCCAATCCACTCTATCAAAGGCCTTCTCTGCATCCAAAAAGACCAGCACTGCAGGAATCTGTTTATTCTTCTCAAGATATTCCAATAAATCTATTACTTGCCTTACATTGTCCTTCATGTGTCTGCCCTCGATAAATCCCGCTTGATCCTCATGAATCACCTTTTGAATTACTGGCATCAACCTGTTGGCTAATACTTTCGCATAGATTTTATAATCTGTATTCAAAAGAGATATTGGTCTATAATTCTCTGGTTTTTTAGGACCGATTTGTTCTTTTGGTATCAAAGATATGTAAGCTGTTGTCCATGATGGGGGTATTTTACCCCCTTGTTGAATATTGCAAAATAAATCTCTAAGTTGTTCCACCATTTCAGCTTGCAAAGTTTTGTAATACACTGCAGTCAAACCGTCCGTGCCAGGAGCTTTAGCTGTTTTTAACTGTTTAATTGCTACTATTATCTCCTCCTCTGTTATAGGATAATTCATTCTTTCCTTTTGTTGTTCAGTAATTTTTGTAACTCTTTTATCATTTAAATATTTTTCTATAAGTCCATTCTGCACCTCCTCTTTGGCATATAGTTTAGTATAATAGTCCACAAAAGCTTCTTTAATTAATTTTTGTTGAAAAATTTCTTTCCCTCCAATATCAATACTATCTATAATCCGTATACTTTGTTTTTTCCTCAATGTGTAGGCCAACCATCTGCCCGGTTTATTAGCGTTACAAAATGTATTATGCTTCGCATATTGTAAGTTTGTTGCAACTTGTTCCGCCATAAGCATTTGAAATTGGTCTTTCAAAAGTTTTATAGCACTACTTATTCTTTCATCTGTTGGATTTTTAATAAGTAACTGTTCTTTATTCTTTATTTCTATTTCCAGTTCAGATCTTTTCTTTTGTCGAAACAGTCTGTGTTTAGAGTTCATGTAGATAAGTACCCCTCTCATATAAGCTTTACTTGCGTCCCAAACAATTTCAATTGGGGTACCTTTATTCAAATTTATTTCAAAAAATTCTTTCAGATGCTTTTTAAGTTCCGTTGTATTTTTTTCATATCTAAACAAGTTCTCATTTAATCTCCAAGAACGTCTCTCAACCTTATCCATCTCAATTTCTATCCATACTGGGCTATGGTCAGTCAAAGTTCTTGGAAAAATCTTTGTTCTTTTTGTCTTGACAAGTAAATCATTTGACAGCAAGATAAAATCAATCCTAGAGAAGGATCTATGTCTATCAGAAAAGAAAGTGTAGTCCAATTCTTTTGGATTATGTATTCTCCAAACATCTTTTAGTTCCATATCTTCTTTCATATCAAAAAAGGTCTGTGATAATCTGATTCTAGACTTTGCCAAACTCTTTTTATCTAATTTAGAATCGATTACTCCGTTCCAGTCTCCCATAATTAAAATAGATCTGTAATCCCATTGCAATATTTTAGTATGTAACATCTTATAGAAATAGTCCTGTTGTTGATTGGGAGCATAAATTCCAATCAGAAGAATTTGGCCATTTGCTGTAAGCAATTCAATTGCTACAAACCTACCATCTTCATCTGCTTCTATAACTTTAGCTGTTAACTTTTTATTTACATAAATAACCACACCGTTCTTTTTTTGCGAAGTTGAGGATATAAAATGTGTTCCTAGTTTGGAGTTTATCAGATATTTTTGATCTTGAGTTGTGATATGCGTTTCTTGTAAACAAATTATATCATTATTAAATTGTTTCAAATATGTAAATAATTTCTTCCTTTTCTGTGCTGAATTCAACCCATTAACATTCCAAGATAAACACTTAAAGGTCATCAGCCTCTTTCTGGAGCACAGAGCAAAATACTTGAAGATCATCCGAAAGCTTCGATCTCGCTCCTCCCACAGCTCCAATCTCTTGTGCAGTAGTCTTAACTGCCTCCTTATTTTGTCTTTCCTGTTGTTGTTGTTGCTTTTGTTTAAGTAACTTAGATTGAGCTCGAGTTATACGTTGGTCCTTAACTTCAATCATCCGAGTCGGGTCCAAAATTGGAGAAGATTCCAGCAAGGGATCATCCAAAAAACCTCCTTCTGCACCTTGCACTTCTACTAATTCCTGCTTGGACTGTTCTTGCAGTTCTCGTTGAGGTTGCTTCTCTTCACTCTCTTTAATCTCCAAAACTGTGGATGTACGTGGAGATGGTGTTCTTTCCTTAAGAATAGTAGTATAAAAGTGTTGTGCCTTCTCCACGGTATTCAAACGGCATCTTTCTCCCTTATATCTAAAAATTATCCCTGCTGGTGCGTCCCACCGGAAGGGTATCTGTAAATTTTGCAGTTCCTTGACAAGAAAGCCAAATTCCTTTCTAGCTTTCAGCATTTTAGGAGGCAATTCTTTATAAATTCCAATTCGTGAGCCCCCCACTTGTACAGAAGTGAAAAAGGATTTTTGCAGGATATCATTTCTTATTTCTCTATCTGTGAAATATATGACCACATCTCTAGGTAATTGTCTTTGTCTGGCCACCCAAGAGTTCACTCTGTAAATTTTATCCATTTTATGAAAAACCACATCAGGATTAACTTGTAGAATCTTGGCCAAGGCCTCAGAACAAACTTGTCTCAAATCCTGTCTCTCCTCCTCTCGAATTCCCCGAAGCCGTATGGCGAACTCCATTGCCCTGAATTGTATCATAACAATCTCGTCTTCAACTCTCTGCATTTTATTATCAACATCAGCAATTTTATAATCATTGTCTTTCATCTTGACATTAACTTCTGATTTAAGTTCTTCAACTTTAAAGTCAACTTTCCCAATAAATTCTGCCAGGCCAGATGCCACTTCTGATATTTTTTTGGTCACCTTGTTCTGATTCTGTTTCACCATATCTTTAACTTCATTAATTTCCTGCATAAATTCCTGGTGTGATTTTTGAAGTTTATCATCTATCCCCTGATGTGATTTTTGAAGTTTATCATCTATCTCCTGTTGAGATTTTTGAAATTTGTCATCCAGAGTTTTAGAAATAAATTCTTTTAAATCTCCCACATCAAATTCTTTTTTCTGAGTCTGTAACTGCTGAGCAGGGGGAAGTTGTGTCTCATGTTTATGTGTGGGGGATCCCCCCCCTGTTGCCTTCCCTTCCTGCTTCTTTGAGGCCATCCTACCACGTGATCTAGTTTTTCTAAAGAGGGAAGTTCCTTTTCCTTTCCCTCCTGCACAAAGACTTCTAAAAAAATCCCCCAGATTTGATCAAATAAAGGTTGAAGTAGAACAGAGTCAAATATTAAAAGGGAGATATTTTCCAATTGTTTCTCTTGTGACAAGCAGAACAACTTTGTAACAACTTGGAAACTTTGTAACGAAGCAAAGTAACTTCACCAATCCACACTCGCTGGCTCGTTAACTCTGAAGCTAAGCGCCATGTTTTTTTCAAAGCACTTTCACTCATTCACGTTTTCTCAGTTTGAAAAGTCAACAAAGCGCTAATACTTGCGTTTCCAAGGTTCAGGATTCAGTAGTTTCACTGTTGATTAAAGCTGGTTCTTTCGCTTTAAATTTCCTGCAGCCGGCTTGTTCTGCGAAAGCAGAATCGTCCCACGTCGCCCGGAGTTTCAGCAGGTTGGAAGGGAACCACGCCTGTTCTCTCCCCAGAAAGGTCCCTGGGGGGGTTACAGGGGCTCGACCTGTGCCCTGCGATCTCTCCTTCTTCAATCCTGTGGATTTAGAAGTTTTCGAGCCGTTTCTTCGTCTCGAAGCGGCTCTACAGGCGGCGGGGCTGGCGGAGCTTCAAAGGACACCGCCGTCGCCGAGAACCAGGAAACCGGAAGTCGGCCTACCATGTAGGTTTTTTAAGAGTTGGTCTTTGGAAGCAAAAGTCTTCCTTCCTTCCTTCCTTCCTTCGTTTCCTTCCTCCCTCCCTCCCTCCCTCCCTCTCTCTCTTTTTCTTTCTTGCTTGCTTGCTTTCCTTCCTTCCTTCTTTCCTTCCCACCGTCCCTTCCTTTCTTCCTTCCTTCTTTCCTTCCTGGCATAAAATGACTTTACTCCCATCTGCCCATTTTTTCATAAACATATTTTTTGTTGTGGTTGATGGGCAAAACTTTGGGGAAATTGCAAGGCAACTTCTATACGCTCATTATTGGAAGAATGTGACAATACCCACAATGCAAGTGTGGTTGTTAAAGCTGGGGGAGCTGGCTGGGACAGCAAAACTTTCAGCTCTGGTTAGAAAAAAAGAGACAAGCCAAATTTAATACCAATTAGAAGATACATTTGAAGCTTTTTCAAGAAACAGAAACCATGACATACTGAGTTGATGACCAGTAATATTTACAAGTTATAAAGACAAATGGGAGTTTACATTCCAATTGTAAAGTGGAGTTTTATCTATATCTGCTATAAAGGGAACTGGAATTCTTTGTTTGTCTTTTTTTTATTGCACCTGTCATTTCTTTGTTTATTCTGTCTTCTAGCCTGCTTGACTATTTATTGTTAGGTTTTTATTTCTCCTTTTAATAAGCTAATAAAGATAATAAAGGTAAGACTCTGCATGGGATGTGCCCATCCACAGATAGCTGAGAGAATCTCTGGGCTTGGTGGTTTTCTTGCAAATGTTTCATTACTCAAACTAGGTAACATCATCAGTGCTAATTTGGGGAATGAAACATCCGCAAGAAAACCACCAAGTTCAGAGAGCATCAAAGACCCCTCAGCTCCCTCCCTGCAAACCCCACTCCCTTCCACTGATGATGTCACTTAATCAGGTAATGAAACGTCTGCAAGAAAACCACCCAGCTCAGGGAGCACCGGGGACCCCTCATTTCAGCCCTGAGCTACAAATGTTCCCCTACGGATAGCTGAGGTGGCCAGACATGGGGAAATCCTACCCATAACTGGAAAGGGCTGAGGCTCTGATCATGGCAGCAGCCGAAGAGGCACTGAGCGCCAGACCCATAGAAGCAGGCCTCCACCACCACCTGCAGCCAAGGGGCAGCCTACGCCGGGAGGCCTCCAAGGCAGCCCAACACCCAGCGGCAGGGGGTAAGATGGCACTGAACAGCACAACCAGGTAGCTGGCATTGTGTAGTAGAGAAATATTTACATCATAAGTCTAGATGGGAGATCCACAAGAGGTCAAGGAGAACAAGAAAGTTGAGGTCCTATGACCCAGACAGACAAGCCAAGTGTCCCAAAGGTGCTTTCTTTCAAGAGACAACTGGACTTTGTTTTTTCTTTGAAGATGTTTCGCTTCTCACGCAAGAAGCATCAAAGAACATCAAAAGACAACATCCAAGAAAAAGTATAGCATCAAAGGACACTACAACAGAACACTCATCACAGCATCAAAGGACGGCACCAAAGAACAATCAGAAGCATCAAAGGACACTCCAACAGCCAGACAGAAGCTACTTGAGGAAGTAATATTCATTTACTACCAAACCCTTTCATACTACTTTACTTCATTACTCATTGATTAAATGATATTTAATGATGTTTATTGATTTATTAATTAATTGATTAGCATTGATTAATTGATTGTCTAGTTGATTAATTGATTGTCTAGTTGATTAAGATAGATTATTGGATAGATTCACGAGGTTGAAATGAATGTCATAAATAAAAATTAACTCAAATGTCCTAGTGACATTTCAACCTAGAACATGTGGTTGCTCCTGTTCTAGTTTTTGGGAGTTTGAGTAGCATTTTCCCTTCCCTTGCCCCCTCCCCGCTCCCAGAAAAAAACCCATGCAGGTATCTTCTTTGCACAATGATCTGTCTGTAGCATTCTTGGTGCTCTCTGAGCTTGATGGTTTGAGGCAGCATTGATGATGTTGGAGTGTGGTGGTGGCCTAATGGTGAAGATGCTCACCTCCCCCTTGGACGGATGTTTCTCTCTCAGGGCACAAAGAGAAAATATCTGCTGTGAACTCCATGTAGGTGACAGGAAGGGCATCTGGCCAGTAAATGCTCAGCTCTATTCAGTCAGAGTGTCAGCCAGCCTGCTGCTTGCTGCCATGGAAACGGGGGGAGGGCTCAGTGGAGAATTTTTCTTTGCAGCTTTGCAACTCCAGTCAGGACATTGCTTATCTCCCCAAGCTCATTCCTTCTAGCTTTGGTATGCAGCAGCCAGATGCTTGCCCTCTGGTTGCCTAGCTACCAAGGGGGTTGAGCTCTACAGTTTGTTTCAATTTGCTGCTTCGCACGCTTTTGACTCAGATCTTGCCTGAAACTTGTTGCATTCAGTACTCTCCTAGTCTCAGCTCAAACACCCTAGAAGACACACAACCTGAGGACCCAGTTTGTGGGGGCAATAAGCTGACTTTGTATAAAATATACAAAAGTATGAAGGCTATTGCTTAACGCATTGTAAGCCGCCCTGAGTCTCCGGAGAAGGGCGGCATATAAATCAAATTAAAAAAAAAAAAAAAAAAACCTCTGGCTCCCCAGACCCTGCAGGAGGTGCCAATGAACCAGAATACGGACATCCTGAATGCATTTCTTTCCTTCCGCTTTTGCTGGTAAAGTTTTTGGTCTGGTTTGGTTCAGGGATTCTCCAGCTACCCACCCTGTGTGGATCCTTTTCTCTCCAGGGGGACATTATTCCCACAAATCCCTATTTCTCCTCTCATTAATCTCACATTTCCCTCTGAGAAAAAAGGCAGGAGAGAAGAGTATATTCATGAATTGGAATAGAGGCATGGTAACAAGGTCAGCCAATGAATAGGCATAGCAACAAAGTCAGCCAGTTGGGAACTGAGACTGGAGCCAGGGCATGTCTTAGTCTGCAGCTTCTGAGTCTGTGCAGAGAAACCGAAACCAGTGTGTAAACTTGCCTGCTCTGTGCTCAGATCTAAAATGAAACTAACTGTTCTCTCCTGCCTTGTGTTCTGCCTGAAGAATCAACTATCTGTTATTATATAAATAAAGAAGTTAATGAATCCAGCTGAATCATTTAGCTGCGTGTGCTTCTGGATTTGATTTTTGCAAGAAACTCTGACAAGAAGGACCCCAGGAAAGGAGCTGATAAGGTTGCATTGTGTGTTTTGTGACCAGAAAGTCATCTGCAGAGACAACACCCTCTTTCCTCTGAGGCTCATTCAGTGAGGGGCCCTGGACCCCCTGGGAGAGAAAAGCCAAACTCAAGACAAGGGCAGAGCAATAGACTTTATTATCAAGGAGGGGGCAAGTTCTTCAGAAAGAGGGGAAGAGAAGCAAGTCTAGAGGGCAGAGAGGAACCAACTGCTTGACCTTCAGATGGTCTTTGTGGAAAAGAGGTTTTGCACATGAAGAAGATGGAACTGCAAGATCTCAGCTCAGCTTTCCAATCAATGGGGAGCCCCCCAACTCCATCTGCAGACTTGGCTTAAGAGGGTCTCCATTTGCAGAGAAATGAAAGTTTGTGGCCACAATCTAGATCATTCCAAGCCAAGTACCCTGAAAGGAAGAAACACGAATGGTGATCATCTTAAGAGCCTGAGATGGCTTAGGATTCGGCTGTGTGCAGAGTATCTTTTCTCAAATACACCTGCCTGTCCACTCACGGGTGGTGTCAAGTACAAATAGCTCCAACACGCAAGAATCTAGCCAACTAACGGTCAGAGGTAAATTGGCTCTGGATAAGGGCCAGCAGACCTCCAGAGGACTGGACTTGCATCTCCTGTGGTGACACAAAGACTTCAAACAGATGACAAGCTTAACTCCGACTTCCAGCTCAGCTACAGGTGGGGTGGGGCCATGCTGCAGGCTCCCCTCATCTAAGCATTGCCACCTGATGGGATCTGGGAAGGGTCGGTGGCTGCCTCCCTGCTCTAGAACAATCTTCCTGCTGAGCTACAACGGACTCGACTCTTTCATGAAGGCAGTTAAGACCAGGGTCTTCCCTCAAGCATTTGGGTCTCTGCTTGGGGGATTCTGGGAGTTGAAGGCCACGCTTCTTAAAGTATTTAAATTACAGTTTTGGCACATCTGGGTTACTTTTTAAGATGAAATACAGTTGATGTTTTGGGTTGTATGTTTATTTTTGTTGCCACTCAGAGTCCCCTTGGTTGAACTGGGTGGCCATGGAAATATCAATGTCTGAAAGAAAATCAGGCATTCACAAACCTCTCCAGCTTTGAAATGGCAGAAAGAAGCAGTTAGACTAGGTTGCCTCTGCGACAAATGCTGAGATGAGGAAGTACCATTTTGTGACACTCTAGAAATGTCTAACTTTTGCCTCTTAAGGTTCTCCAATAAGTACTTTAAATCAGCCACACCAAAAAAGTCTCCTTCAATAGGAGCATTATTCCCAAGATCTGTATGGATATCTCCGTTTCCTTCCCTTCCCTTCCCTCCACTCTCCTCCCCTCCCCTCCCCTTTCCTTCCCTTCCCTTTTCCCATTCCCTTCCCTATCTTCCTTTCCCTTCCTTTTTCCCTTTCCTTTTTCCCTTTCCTTTTTTGCTTCCCTCCCCTTCCTGTCTTCCCTTCCTTGTCTTCCCATCCTTTCCCTCCCCTTCCCTATTTTCTCCCTTCCTTTTCCCTTTCTTTTTTCCCTTTTCTTTTTTGCTTCCCTTTTTTGCTTCCCTTTTTCTCTTCCCTTTTTTCCTTTCCTTTTCCCTTTCCTTTTTTCCTTCCCTTCCCTTATTCTCTCTCCTTTTTCCCTTCCCTTTTTCCCTTTCCTTTTTTCCTTCCCTCCCCTTTCCTGTCTTCCCTCCCCTCCCCTCCCCTTCTTTCCTGGAATTACAGATACAAACTTCGACCACCCTAAGGTATGAAGGCTTTTCATACTGACCAGATGAAGGATGGAGACAGACGCAATACTCATTAGGAGGCAAGTTGTTGGGTTCATAATACATCCACTTTCTATAGGTGTCTCGCGATCCATCAACCCAGCGCCATCCAGTACTCTGTGCAATGCAAAATAAAACATGTTGAGGTGGGTGAGTGGGGGACACAGGGAGGGGGAGTGGGAGAGAGAGAGAGATTTTCCGATTCTAAATTTAGCTTAATTTAATTCAAAGGGGGAAGTCCTGTTAAATAGGTTTTTGTGCAAGCGTGCACCACACGCCTGTTACAGAGACTCAGTTAGACTCTTTGGATACATAAAGCAGTATATAAGTCCAAGTGCTATTGCTACTGCTATCGCTCTTGCTATGCCCGGAATCCAAGGTCTCTGGGGCTGCAAGGACACCTGAGCCCTTGAGTCATGACCCATCTAGGAAACACCATCAGCATTGGAAGGGAGTGTGGGAGGAGGAGGAGGAAGAGGAAGAGGAGGAATGGTCTCAGGCGCTTCTTAGGAGAAGGAAGGGGAGGGGGTGGAAGCTCCCCTGTACCTGATCGTGCCTCCCTCATAATGAATAAACGGGAATAATAATAATAATAATAATAATAATAATAATAATAATAATAGTAATGAAAGAGCGGGGGAGGGCAGTAAGTGCCGGCTTCATCCAAAGGAGTTTTCAGGGAGGTTGTAAATCACTACTCAAGAAACATCCCTTTGGAAAGAGCTGCTAATTGCTCAGAGACAGGAGGACCAAATACTCACCACACTAGAACCTTCATCTCGTCGGAGCCCAATCCAGACACTACCACGTTCTATGCTTTCTTTATTGACATAGGCACCAACGGATTTTGACTGCTTGTCTGATTTGAAAGATGCTAAATGGCCTTTCCATCTGAACTGACACTCTTGCTGCAAAGAGAGAAGAACCAAAATTATCTTAGCACCAACAAACCATGTTGTCCCTCTCATGTCTGCTACTATCCAGGTCTACCAACCCAGGAGTCCTGCAGTTTGGGCAGACAAGGTCCTCTCAGCTATATTCCTGCAGTAGAAGTTCTCCTAAGAGGAGCTGCAAATGCGAGCATGACTCTCTTGCCCAACAAGGAAAAATAAAGAGAAATATATATTGGGGAAGATGACTCTCAGGCTTATGAGCGAGGTAGGAGAGTGGTGTCAGCGGTGGGATATCCATGAAAAAGTGGCACATAAAAGCAAGGTGTGGGAGAAAGAGGAGAGGGAAGGAGGTGTGCGTTTGTGTGTGGACACTCTTAGAGACAAGGGGCCACTTTGGAACAACATGGCTTGAATTTTTGAAGGTCCACAATTGGGCTTGACAATTCAGTCATTTGGTGAAGCAATTGCTAAGTAACTGCAACTGCCATAAGTATCAGGATTGGCCATAAAGATACCTTTTCATTACGGTCATAACTGTGAATGGTTGCTAAGTGAGGACACCTGTTAACCCTATGATTGTTGGCCTTGTTCCCACAACATGGATAAGACAATAGCCGAGTTGCACAACTTGTTAAACCACACAATAACTAATACCATTTAAATGTAGCAGTTAGATGTCTCATTCGAGTTTTACTTTCCTTGACAAATTTCACTCAGATATTGAAGTGAAGCCATGCCTTTAATCCCATTAAACTGAAGGGAATCCAACAGAATTATTGAAATATTTTACTTGACTCTTTCTTGTAGACTTTTATCGTTATCTTTTTTTAAAAAAAGGAGAATCATACAGCAGGTGCTCTTCATTCAAAGAATGACATTTTGACGTGAAGTTTGGAAAAACTGGGCCAAAATAATGGGAATTCTTCCCACTCAGGTGAGTTACCTCAGCATCTTCAAAGGTGAACCGATCTTCATAGAATTTGAAGCAATTCCACTCACTTCCGTCTTTATAGGCAAAGGTGCCAGAAGGACAGATAGTCCGACCACGCGGACCTGCTGGGAAAACAGAATAAAAATGGACTTTTTCTTCAAGGACAATAACAAGGCTGAGAAATCCTTGAGCAAAAGAGACCTTTATAACTACTTAATAAACATTCCAGAGAAGAAAAAGATTTTATTCCATGAAAAAAAGCTGGAAGGAGTGACTTAAACCCAATGAGTCATTTGGAATTAGGATGGATTTTTATCGGTCTGAAATTTGTAATTGAAAAAGTCATAATGTAAAGTGGGTTTGAAAATGTATTTTTTTCCTTTTATATTTAATGCTTAAGTCATTCCTAAAGCTTGTAAAATATTACTGAAAGTGTGTTAGAAAGTATGTTAAGAGAAAATTGTAAAGAAAAAATGTATTAGCTTAAAGAAAAGTTTAGAGTTTTAAAAAGGATAAAACAGTTTTTTCCCCCTTTAAGGTTAAAGAATCTATAAGAATACAGTGAATTTCATGAATATAAATGGTGATAGTTTATAAAGGTTATAAAATGCAAACAGAAATATATACTATTCCCACTGCAAGGAAGATAAAGCAGAAATGGTTAAATTGAATGCTTTATTCAAAGAAGAGAATATGTTTAATTAAGTTTTTTATTTGAATATCACTTCTGGATTTTGTGCTTGTGATTAAATTTTTTGGGGGCTGATTTGATAGATTTGTTGTTATAGAAACGGCTAGTTATATACTAATGCGTAGAAGTTAAAAGCTGAGCCTGTAAGGTTGCTATTTTGTACTGTGCTAAAAGGAGTCGGAAGTCAACATTTTTTTTGTTTTTCCCTTGTACCCCGTATTTTCTGTCCCCCTCTCTTTTTCCTTCCCCCGATTTCCTATTTTCATTCTTCTTTGTATTTCATACTTTGAGAAAACAATAAAAGTAAAAACTTGAAATAGAAACAGAAAAACAGAATGAGAAAGCCAAGAGAACAAGAGCAGAAGTGAGAGACACCGAGATGGCTCTTGGGTTCAGTGGGCAATCAGTTTTCCCCAGGGGCCACATAAGAAACTGGGACTGTTCTGGAGGGCCAAACCACAGGGCTATGAAGGTCTGTAGGCACGCAGGCACCCACATACACAAACTGGAAATAAAAAGCTGCCTTCAAGATGAAAGCAGTGCATCGCATTGTGTGCATGACGTACACTTATTTGCATTTGATTTGTAACTTCCGACTGACCTCACGTGGGCCAGACAGAGAGAGCCGAGGGGCCAGATGTGTCCCAGGGGATGTAAAATGCCCAGGTCCTCTTTAGTGGGCAGATGCCAGCCTCATCCTGTAGGTACCAGTATTTGGGGTCCATATAATGAGACCCGGAGGCCTTCTGGAACTCCATGCCTTTCTGGGTTGGTCTAAATGGATCATGGCTAGAAGTAGAGGCTCCCCCATTAAGAATAAAACATTAAAATAAGCCAAGGACTAGATAAATGGGGACTCGGGGGGGGAAACAGGATGGAGGTGGGATATATCAACTTTGCTGGCAACAACTTACCTGCCCAGGTAAGGCTGCCCAAAAGGCCAAAGATGAAGCAAGTGATGAGAAACATCTCCAGACCTGAGGAGGGAAACAGAAGTTGAGAAGAACCTTGAATGTCCTCCAACAATGCCAGGCCACCCCCTTTCGGGCGTCCCTTCCCAGAAGGAAGAACCGAGCACTCGTCTCAACCGTGAAACCCACCTGTTCATCTCTGGATTGCAGCCCCCTCCCCTCCCCAATACTACCCTGAGCAATTGGTAGAGACCCCCGTTCTGCCAGGAACCACAGCCTGTAATTCTCAAAATGTTGGTTCTGAGCTTCTGGCCCTCATAGTTGGTTTTCCCCCATTGTGACCATTAAGATCTGGGTCACAGCAGAGGTGATCCAGGACATATGGATGGTGTAAAGTCAGAGCAGGCTACCTGGTAGAAGAATTTGGAGAAGGGACCCTTAGCTAATCCTCAACCCCAATGAACTCAATGCCTAAATGGAAGGGATTCATGTTTTAAGGCCCCCGTCTTGATTTATCCTCTTCATCTCTACTGTGGACAAGAAAAGGAATCCTCCCTTTCACCCACCCACCCAGTGAACCACCTTGGCTGCCAAAAATGGACAAAGAAAGACATAAACACACACAATGCCAACCATCGATCTCTTATGAGAGATACAGGACTTTCAGTTGCTTATAACCCAAGATGCCTCGTCAGTCAAATAAATTATCTCTTCTATCTTTTTGTCCTGGAGTTCTTGCAAGGGATGTTGAAGAATTTCAAACTACAGGCATTCTTTAAAAGGGGTGAAGGTTTTGCATCTCCTGATTTTGTTGAAAACCCTTTTAATCAGAGCAAGAGACATACACGCATAGCTGTGAGAGCCGAAGTTCCCTGAAGCTATTGCTATTTGGTATTAAAACTTTTAAACAAGAACATTGAAAACCAATCTAAATGAATATAAAGTAAGGAAGCCAAAAGAAAGAAAAGAAAGATCAAAAGAGGGTGGGAGAGACTAAAGAAAAAGAGAAAAGATAGGAAGAAGTAGCTTCTGATATTCTTCACAGCAATTATAAGTACAAATATGTTATAATCTCTCAAGTTAAATCATGTTACCCTTCTGTCTCTAATCTATGACTCTCACCTTCAAAGAGGGATCCAATCTGAAGGAGAAATCCTCTAGATCACCAAGGTCTGTGTTCCAGCTTATATACCCCAACTCACAGGCTCACACCCTGCCCGGCAAGATAAGGGGATCCAAAACAGGATGGAAATTTCTGGAAAGCAGGTGTCGCCCACATCCTGCAAAGGACAGAGAAACCTACCACTCAGCTGTTTTCTCGGGAAATCTCCAACTTTTATTATTTTATTATTAAGAATCCATCGAAGATGTTTGATCCTGGACAGATCAGGGATAATGATTTCAACTGTTTATGGTAGATTAGAAGCCGTTGTGGACTGACTGCGTGTAAATTACAAGAACAGATTGTAAACAGAGAGCTTTAAAGTTTAATTTTGTTCTTTGTTTCTTTTTCCTCATTTGGAGCTGAACCCCAATGGACATTTCTTCCAACAGAGCAAAGTTGAGTTTTATCTATATCTGCTATAAAGGGAACTGGAATTCTTTGTGTGTCTTTTTTTTTTATTGCACCTGTCATTTCTTTGTTTATTCTGTCTTCTAGCCTGCTTGACTATTTATTGTTAGGTTTTTATTTCTCCTTTTAATAAGCTAATAAAGATAATAAAGGTAAGACTCTGCATGGGATGTGCCCATCCACAGAGAGCTGAGAGAGTCCTTGGTGCTCTCTGGGCTTGGTGGTTTTCTTGCAAATGTTTCATTACTCAAACTAGGTAACATCATCAGTGCTAATTTGGGGAATGAAACATCCGCAAGAAAACCACCAAGTTCAGAGAGCATCAAGGACCCCTCAGCTCCCTCCCTGCAAACCCCACTCCCTTCCAGGACTGATGATGTCACTTAATCAGGTAATGAAACGTCTGCAAGAAAACCACCCAGCTCAGGGAGCACCGGGGACCCCTCATTTCAGCCCTGAGCTACAAATGTTCCCCTACAGATAGCTGAGGTGGCCAGACATGGGGAAATCCTACCCATAACTGGAAAGGGCTGAGGCTCTGATCATGGCAGCAGCCGAAGAGGCACTGAGCGCCAGACCCATAGAAGCAGGCCTCCACCACCACCTGCAGCCAAGGGGCAGCCTACGCCGGGAGGCCTCCAAGGCAGCCCAACACCCAGCGGCAGGGGGTAAGATGGCACTGAACAGCACAACCAGGTAGCTGGCATTGTGTAGTAGAGAAACATCTTCGCAGAATATGGGCTGACCATCATAAGTCTAGTTGGGAGATCCACAAAAGATCAAGGAGAACAAGAAAGTTGAGGTCCTATGTCCCAGACAGACAAGCCAAGTGTCCCAAAAGTGCTTTTTTTCAAGAGGAAAAAAGGGCAGGAAAAGGACTGCAGAAGGCCATCGTGGCTGAAAACAGAGCCTGAATGGGCCGTGTGCTGCCTCCCCGAGCTCTGTTTTCAGTGGCAGAGGGCTGCAGGAGGCTGTTGTGGCTGAAAACGGAGCCTCAATGAGTGACAACGAACTGGCCATGTCCACCCTGGCCATGCCGTCCCCCCTGGTCCCCCGAGGTCAAACACAACCCTGATGCGGCCCTCAATGAAATGGACTTTGACACCCCTGTTCCAGTGGGTCTCCTGCTAACTGCGCTCCGATTTTCTGCAGCTCGTTGCATCTTTGGCGGATTGTGGTG
This sequence comes from Pantherophis guttatus, assembly GCF_059756535.1. NCBI lineage: Eukaryota > Metazoa > Chordata > Lepidosauria > Squamata > Colubridae > Pantherophis > Pantherophis guttatus. The sequence continues at coordinate 984,203 of NC_142069.1, read as the reverse complement.
GGAGCCACCGATCTCTCCAAGCTGCCAGATGACGTGCAGACACACACCGTGAGCAAAGTGGTCCTCCATCAAGATTATAATCCCCTCACGGAGGAAAACGACATCGCGCTGATCAAGCTGGACAGCCCAGTGACGTTCAGTGACTACGTGCAACCAGCCTGCTTGCCTCGGGTGACCATGGGCTCCGAAACCAACTTCACCAGCTGCTTTGCTACAGGCTGGGGAATCACGGCTGAAAACAGTAAGGAGACGGACTCCCGGAGGGCCAAAGGAGCCCTTGGCAAACCCTGCAGGGCATAGATTGCTGAGTTCCTAACGAGCTTTCCTTTTCTTCCCACAGTATCCCAGCTGTGGCCTTACGGAGGCTTCGTAAAGAGTTATTGTCCCTTGGACACCTGTGGGGGTCTTGTTCTTGGTTCTGAAGGAATGTGGGGCGGGGGGTGTTGGGAAGGGAGGAAGTGTGAGCCTCCACCAGGTGGCAGAAGCCAAATTAATCCACTCCCTTTATCTACTCGGAGGTGTGAGGACCTCCGATGTCTTGCAGGAAGCCAAACTGAACATCTTGGACACCCAGAAATGCAACAGCAGCGATTGGTACAATGGGGCGATGAGCCCCCACACCTTGTGTGCTGGCTATGAGGAAGGAGGGATCGACACTTGCCAGGTAAGGATCCCCCTACTCTTACTCTGCTAGCCTCGGTCTTCTGCTCCGTCTTGTCCCCAAGGTACTTTTTCAGGAGGCAACTGGACTTTCTGGTTTTTTTCTTTTGAAGATGTTTTGCTTCTCATCCAAGAAGCTTCTTCGGCTCTGGATGGATGGAGCGGAATGGAAGGAAATATATTCCTTGCAGATAGCTGGTCATTTGCATCCTTTGAGAGAAAGTCCGGTTGCCTCCTGAAAAAGTACCTTTGGGACAACCATACCTGGATGGCTAAGAATCTCGACAGACTTTTAGGCAAGCCAAGTACTGGCCAATCAAGTAGACATAGCAATAGTAGACAAGAAGACAGTGATGGTGATACATGTAGTGGTGCCAGGAGGCAGCAACATCAGGAAAGAGGAGAAGTAGCAGAGCCTGGAGGAGGAACTGGAGGGGATGTGGAAAGGCCAAAGTGGTCCCTGTGTGGTAGGAGCACTCGGGGCTTGTGATTAAGCTAGAAGTGGTTCTCCAACAGATCCCAGGGAGGACATCCGAGCTCCCTGTCCAGAAGAGTGCTAGGAACAACTAAGATCCTGACCAGAACCCTCAAATTCCCAGGCCTCTGGGAGGGGACCCAAGATTGAGGAAGACAGACTCCCCATCAAAGGGAAAAGGCTTTCTTTACAAAAAGATGTAATGCTATGCATCGTTTTGCAGGATTCATGTCATCTCCAATATGGCAGAATGGGACAAAGATGATTGGGGGACTGGAGATTCACACATATAAAGAACAGTTACTGGAATTGGATATTTCTGGTTTCATGAAGAGGAGGAGTGACATAATAGTCTTCCAGTATTTGAGGGGCTTCCCCAAAGAAAAGGGAGTCAAGCTATTCTGCAAAGCACCTGAAGGCAGGACAAGAAGCAATGGGTGGAAACTCATCAAGGAGAGAAGAAACTTAGAACTAAGGAGAAATTTCCTGATAGTGAGAACAACTAATCAGTGGAACAACTTGCCTCCAGAAGTTATAAATGTTCCAACACTGGAAGTTTTTAAGGAGAGATTGGATAACCATTTGTTTGAAGTGGTGTAGGGTTTCCTGCCTAGGCAGGGGGCTGGACTAGAAGACCTCCAAGGCCCCTTCTAACTCACCACGACCAATTCACTGTGGGACAACTCGCCACAGGACAACCTCTCTGGGACAATTCGATTCTTTAAAATAATTACAAAATATTTTAAGTTTTGTCATTCCCATTTCATTTCCCCCTCCTTTGGCATCCTTTCTTTAATGATTCTATTCCACCATTTCTTCAATATTAGTGTAACTCTTGTCCTGTGCAGAGTTGGCTCAGGTGAATTGTCCGGCCGTGAGCTGTCATAGACCCAGAGCACGGGACGTTTCCTTCCCCGACACCTGACCAGAGTCACTGGTCCATTTCACTGCCTGGATTTCATGTGCTTTGCCGTACCAGAATTCTTCCTTTTGCTTTGTTGAAGAAACTGTGGTGGTCTGGTTTGTCCAGAATGCTCAACTCCGAGATTTTATGGATCATTACGGTTCTGTCTTGTGAACCAGGCTTTAATTTCAGTCCTGAGAAGGTTCTAGAACAGGGGTCTCCAACCTTGGCAACTTTAAGACTTGTAGCCTTCAACTCCCAGAGTTCCTCAGCCGGCAACTCTGGGAGTTGAGGTCCACAAGTCTTAAGGTTGCCAAGGTTGGAGACCCCTGTTCTAGAATGTGTCTACCCCCAATGTGGGTTGAGTCTTCTTTGCTTCAGGCGCTTGGCTTCCCACATCCTTTCTCTCCAATTTGCTTTGATCTCCTTCATGAACCAGCGTCCTCCACCTCAGTTGCAAATTAACTGCAATTTATAATAGTAATCACAGAGTATAATGATGGGAAGTTGCAATCTTATAATTAAAAATTATAAATGATAGTTATAGAAGTTCCCAACTCTGCTATTTATCAATTCCGCGCTGAAGTGTTGAGAAAAATTGGTATCTCAGTTAATAAAACGTCTGTAAAATCATATCATTTTGAACTCAGGGGTGTCATTTTCCCTTCTTTCAACTTGGAGAGGGCTTTCATCCTCAGGAAAGAATCCTTCTTTGCACTTTTGAGAGTGTTATGTGGTTTTCAAAAAAAAAAAAAAACAAGATGGAGGCTTCGAACACACAGCTGGGGGGTTAAGGCACCAAGCTAGAAAGTGAGAGACCGTGAGTTCAAGTCCCACCTTAGGCATGAAAGCCAACTGGGTGACTTTGGGCCAGCCACTCCCTCTCAGCCCAACCTACCTCATGGTGGTGTTGTTGTTGTGAGGAAAATAGGAGCGTCAGAAAATTGTTGTGTTTGATATGTTCGCCACCTTGAGTTATATGTAAAAATAAGAAAGGCAGGAAAATAATAATAAAATAATAAATAAAATAATGAAGTATTAAAAATATAAATGAAATGAAATGAAATGAAAAATAAAATAAAATATAAAATTATAAATTAAAATATAAAAAATATAAAAATTAAATAAATATAATAAAATAAAATAATCACAGCCCAATTCCCATGCATGATTAAAAAAATCATTTGATTGGGCAGTTTTTATGGCTACCTGGGCACTTAATTCCTCCTGCGACCCTCTCATTGGCATCCTTACCATTCCCTTGACAATTTGCTAATGCTTTGCCACTTGCTCAGATTCGGTGCCACTTTTTCGTCTTATCTAACAATATATTTATTTTTATGTCATTAAGAAAATTTATAAGGCTGACCCACAGGGACTCCGAGTGGCTTACAGACATAAAACCCCAATACAAAACCCAATTAAACCCTGAAAGGACAGGAATAATTTACCAATAAGATAAATAAGTTTGGAGAATTTGTACCCAAAATAGGGATGAATGTAATTAATATTTTTTAAAAAATCCTTGCTAATTGTTCCATAATATGGACTCTGGGCAAATATAACCTCATTTTTCATTTCTGGGGAAGTTCCAGCTGCCCACACCTGGGATTGAGCAGGTGTCGCCCTTCCATTGAACAAGGATGTATTTGACCATCGGGTCTAAAAAGCAGCAGAGTCCGCTTGGTTGGCCAGAGAGAGAGACTCATAAATAATCTAATTTATCTGTTGGTTTTCAGGGTGAAAACCCTTTATCTCCTTCCCAGATGGTAACAAATATTTACTGTCCAGGTGGAGGCCAAGGCGGAACAGGTGAAGTCTTTCCTTAAGGTTGGTTCCCTTTTGGAAAAATGCAACTCTCTTGGGTTTGATACTTTAGAATAGGGGTCCCCAAACTTGGCAGCTTTAAGACTTGTGGACTTCAACTTCCAGAATTCTCCAGCCAGCTATGCTGGCTGGAGAATTCTGGGAGTTGAAGTCCACAAGTCTTAAAGCTGCCAAGTTTGAAGACCTCTGCTTTAGAAAGATATAAAATACGGAGATCAAACTCCAAACTCTCCAAAGGAGGAGATGATGCTTGGAGGATCACAAGGGAGGGACTTTCTGGGGTCCTTTGCTGGACAACCCAGAGTCTAAGGCAGGCGTGTCCATCCTTGGCAACCTTAAGACTCCCAGACTTCAACTCCCAGAATTCCCCAGCCAGTTATGCAAGAGGTCAGAGGTCTTAAGCACAAGGTGGGGAGGGCGCACGTCCATCTTACAGCTGCCTGGGGCAAGACTGCCCTCCCCCTCCAAAGGGGTTCAGGGTGTAAATCCGCAAGGCAAAAGGCGCTTTGGCATGTGGGCAAAATCTGTCCCAGAAACCAGGAACCTAAGAGTCAATAAAAATTCTAAGGCATCTACCTAAAGTTGCCTGGAAGTTGAGTCCTGGCAACTGGACTTCCAGTTCTCCTGAGAAGATCTTCCAGTTCTCCTTAGAAGTCCACCAGTTGCCATGACTCAACTTCCAGATAGTAACCCAAGACATTCTAGATTGGAGGCAGGTCTATCCCGGTTAGGGTCCCACCTTCTGGACGTCATCCTCGGTCCCAGGTGCTTCAAGAGATCCAATGCAGACTGATCCGCCCAGCCTGGAAACCCTGCCCTTCTGTGAAACATCCCAGGGAAGGTGAGAATCAGTGAAGACTGTACATGGTTCACACACGTGTGTCTGATCTTTGGCATAGGAAGTGGGGCAAAAACCACTCTCCACTGGGCATCTTCCAACAGCAAAGTTCGCACGCTGTAAGGAAGCCTCAGTTCATGAGGACCACCTGCTGGTCATGGCAGAACCTCAGTTGACATCCATGAGAGGAACTTCAAGGTGGCTAATCCTGCTCCATGTAGCCATCTTGCAGGTGGCAACCGATGACTGCATGAGCTCCAACTGTTTCTCTACGGAGCTGTGGCTCCTCGTGTTGGTACCACTCCTCTTCACTGAAATCTGGGAAGAAGAAGGCAATTTCCTTGCTGGCTGAGGCTGCAGAATCTGGGGGGAAGGAGAGAATAACAGAGTCGGAAGGGGCCTTAGAGGTCTTCTAGTCCAACCCCCTGCTCAGGAAGGAGACCCTATACTATTCCAGACAAATGGCTGTCCAGTCACTTCTTAAAAACCTCCAGTGTTGGAGCACCCACAACTTCTGGAGGCCTTCAAGAGCCACCTGTGCCACCCTTTTCTACGCATTCAGCTCTGGGGCTCACCTGAGCCATGGACAGTGTTCCGGGTATCGGTGAGGCCCAAAGTCCCACGGATGGAGTCTGGAGCCATGTGGCGGGCACGATAAACCTTGGTGGGACCCATCAATGATCTCCACCGTGTGATGGCTTCCTCGTGAGCCAGGATATAAACTCTCATGGGGCCACTGAAAAGGCAAGGAGAGATAAATCAACGAGACTCCCTGGTCTCTGCGTATTTCAAAATCCTTATCCTTCCTTCCCTCCCTCTTCTCCTTTTCTTCCTTCTTTCCTTCTTTCCTTCCTCTCTCCCCATCACTCTTTCCTTCCTTCCTCCTGCCTTCCATCTTCCTTCTTTCCTTCCTCCAAACCTAGTACCCTTACAATCTAGAACAACACCTGCGTTCCCCCATTTGGAATATCAAGAGAAAAAGTGCCTTGATCTACAGTAGCCCTGGAGAGTTCCTCAAACCTCATAGAATAATTTCTGGCCATTTATGAGTGGGCTTCTGCTGCCTCCTGGTGGTCAACACAACACAACACAACACAACACAACACACAAGTGCTTTTTGATTAGGTGCCACACATCCATCCAGTTAGGGGCCAGACAGAAGGGCCCCTGCCTGGTCTTCCAGGTCTCCCAACCAGGCTAACAGAGTCCATCCACCTTATACATAGATTCCTAAATTATAGGAGAAGTTTTATTAGCTGTTGTGTTGCCTTTGAGATATTTGTACCTGTGTTTTTTTTTAATGTGTGTTATATACACACACAAACACACACATACACAGGTACAAATATCTTGATAGAAGAGGCAACACAACAGCTAGTAAAACTTCCTACAATTAAAAAAAAAATTCTCACAAAACAATCTAAACATTAAAAAAGGTGCATAAAAATAAAATAACGCCCCACATCCTACACATTAAACACTTTTCTATATATATATATATTTTCTTTTTTGTCTTCTTGGATTTTTTTTTTTTTAATTCTGTATTTTTGTATTTTAACTTTGTTTTATATAAAATAAAAAATATGCATGAAAAAAAAAGAGAAAAATTTCTCATCTTTCCCATTGCGAATCTGTTGGGAATTTCTGCTATTTCTCAACTGGACATACGCGTGGATGGGGTGAGTTATTTATTTATTTATTTATTTATTTATTTATTTATTTATTTATTTAATGAATTTTAGCTGCTCCTGCCCTTTCCATCTGGTGGAGAACTGAGGCCCCCGTTCTAATGACATGGTAAATTTTTAGGGCACCAGGCCTCTCCGCCTCTTTTGCGTCAGGAGACCAAGGTATAATATGGACAAGGGTCTCCCCAAAAAGAAAAAAGCCAAGATGGTGGCTGGGACCAAATGAGTCCTGTCCTTTTTCCCTACTTTTTCAACATTCCCCTTCCTCATCTCGCCCTCCTTTAGAACAAAACTATTAAGTGTTTGGTGTGAAGGCAACTGGGGGAACCAGAGGCCTTTGAGGGGGAACAGGAAGGAGGTCTTCTCACCACCAGCTCTGGACCTACCTGGACATGAACTCCACCAGCCTCTGGTAGAAAAAGCGCCCTGGAAGAAGAAGAAGAAGAAGAAGATGATGAAGAACAAGGAAGTTTCTGCTCTGCTCGCTCTCCACCCTGCTGGACCTCAATGCAAGCAAGGCCCCACCGCATGACTGAGGTGTAGGGCTGGTGTGCTCCAAAGTGGCTTGGATCCAGCATGGAGGGCCCAGCACATCAGCTCGCCCCAACTTTCAGGTAGGGATGCAGCAGCCAAGATGGCCAAGGCTTACAAGAACATTGTGGACTTCAGCTTTGATCCCTGACCCCAGGATGTCATCCGACCCACAGAAAGGACCTGGAGGAAGGATCTGACCCATCCTTTTCTTCAGCCCAACTACATGATTGTCTGCCCATACCTGGATCAGGTTCACCCAGGACGACTCTCATCTCCATGCCCCATGAAAGACACGGACATGGTCAACATTAGGAGGCCCAAATTTTAATCTCTAGAAAGCTGGAGATTATTTCTTCAAGGCCCCAAAATGGGGACTTGGGGTTTTTAGGCTCCCTCTACGGAACCCCTATGGACTTCCTTTACCTGGATATGAAGATATTTGGGGGATAGGAAGCCTCAGACCATCAGAGGAACTCTGAACTGGATCAAACCCAAGGGTCATCTACTCCAGCTTCTGTGACATCCACAGGCCAACTGGGCTGCACTGGGGAGGATCTCAAGACTGGACTGGAGGACAAGAGACCCTTCCCCAGTCTTTCCCAGTAACCAGGATTTCAGCCCCTGATGCACCTGGAAGCCTTCACACCAACCTGAGTGCTCCTGGTAGAACCTCTGACTGTCCTCCTTACTCCAGAGAAGGTCCTTTGTCCGGACGATCAAGAATTTGTGGCTCAGGATAGTTTCATGCACAGCCTAAGAGAAGGCAGGAAAGAATATAAGGGGAATGTCTGTGGAGACTCTCAAGTCATCCTGGTCCTGGTTGTCCCAAAGATGCTTCTTTTTCACGAGGCAACTGGACTTTCTGGTTCTTCTTTGAAGATGTTGCGCTTCTCCAAAACATTTTTGAAGTGGGTCATCACTTATTTGCCTAAGACTGGTCCCAAAATGGAGAAGACCTTAGCTCTCCAACAACCAATTTCCCCTGGAGGTCTGCTGGACTACTAGAACTCACACTGAATGACCCTAATCCCAATTTTTAGAGAGAAATAATCCAGGCACAAAATGCACAAAATCATCCAAGCAGTGGAAACCTCAAATCAGGGCCAGCCAATTGCACCAGGAGGAGGTATCACAGCAACAGAAGGTCTAAGCTTCCTCATCTACCCAGCTTGATGGTGACCCATGGTCTACCTGATGCACCACTGGAAAATCAGAACCTGACCTGGACCTCCAACTCCTTCTATAAAAGGAAGGGAAGGGAAGGGAAGGGAAGGGAAGGGAAGGGAAGGGAAGGGAAGGGAAGGGAAGGGAAGGGAAGGGAAGGTGGGGAGACACCTTACTGTGGGTTCATGAATGTGCTGGAGAATGTGGTGTGGGTGAGGGTCTCTTCAAAGACTGGGGTGCCACCAATGAAGCTCTTTGAGGGGACCTTGGAAACCCAGCATAGCAAACCGCTCTCGGTGCAACCCAAATAAATCTTCATGCCCTCAAAATGCGGGGAAAGCCATGTCAACTGCAATCCCGAGAGGACAAGATCCTCCTTGACCAGTGGACCTCTGGAGGTGACCCTTGTTCACCCATCACAGCTCTTAACTCTACCAAACTTCAGATGAGGCAGGGGGGCAGCTTTCCATCCGTGGCTTGCACCCACCCTCGAGGGTGGACCACCAGGGCTGGATCAAGGTCAACAGATGTCCTAAGCGGAGGCCAAGCATGGAGTTATCGGGTCCTTCCGCTGCTTAACTGGCCGGATGTGAAGACTCCATAATGGCTGAAAACTGGAGTGGAGTGTGGCACTGAAAGAGTTATGGGGGCGATTGGCTGGGTCCCTCTTTCCTTGGGGGTCCTGTGCACCTGTTGCTTCATGCAGGCGTGTTGAACACCCTCAAGAACAAGCCTGACTTCAACCACAGCTCTTAACGGTTTCTCCGCCTTGGTCTCTTTAAGGAAGGTGGACTTCAACTCCCAGAATTCCTCAGCCAGCTTTGGAACTCTGGGAGTTGAAGTCCTCCAGGCTTAAAGAGACCCAGGTGGAGAAACCTTGCTCTAGAACAGGGGTCTCCGAGCTTTGCTGGCTGGGGAATGCTGGGAGTTGAAGTCCTCCAGGCTTAAAGGGGCCAAGGTTGGAGAGCCCTGCTCTAGAAGGCCCACTTGGGCTGCGGGTGGGGGGGATTGCACGAGTGTGCCAGCCCCTCCCCCGGCCTGCCCTTTGCCTTACCTCCAGCACCAGCGGGTGGGCCACCGCGTCGGGCTTGACGACGGCCAGGGTCAGCTGCAGGGCCCGCCGCAGCCCCGGCCAGGAGGCTCTCATCGTGGCCCCCGGGGGTCTCGCTCTGCCAGTCGCTCCGTTGCAAAGGGCGGCGCACCAGCACGGGCCCTTCCGCGGCTGGGACGCCTTTGCACGCTCTTGCACGCCCCTCCCCCGAGCGGCCAGGAGGAGCCGGAAGGGAGGGGTGGCCGGGACGCCTTTGCGCGCTTTTGCACGCGTGGACCCCACACTCGCTGCCCCCCCGCACACGCACGCACGCGCACATAGGTGCCCAGGGGGCAGGAGCTGTGACACCGTTGCACATTTTGGCACCTCCCTCTCGCTTGCGAGGCTCCTTTGCACACCCTGGCACGCCCTTTCCACGCTTCCCCCTCCCCGAAACGCAGCCCGGTTTGCCAAGGGGCGCAGGACGAGAGAAGCCCCCGGGACGCTTTGGCACACTCGGCGTCCCCCTCCGGCTTGCAAGGGGGAGCGGGAGGCCGGGGCCCACTTCTGCACGCTTTGCCAAGGGGCGCAGGGCGAGAGAAGCAGGGGCGGCGCTTTGGCACACTTCCTGGTTCGCAGGGGCGGCCGGGACGGCTTTGCACGCTTTTGCACGCCCGGCGCCCCCCCGCCCCCTTCCAGGGCTGGCCAAGGGAAGCGGGAAGGGAGGGGCGGCCGCCTTCCCCGAGTCCCGCGGGGCCGCGCGCAGCATCCGGCCGGTCGCCTGGCAGCCGAGGCGGCGTCTCCTGGGCGGGGAGCGGGGCTGGGGGGCGGCGGTGGGAGAGGCGCCCGCGGGCGCAGCCTTGCAGAGCCGGGGGAGCGAGGCTGCTTTGACTTCCCTTCCCGGGAGCCCCGCCGTCCCTCGCCAGCCGGTGCGCGGCGTTGCATGGCCAAGGCGGGGGGTCCCCAGGGGGAGCCCCCCAACGCCGGGCTGGACCAGGACAAGTACGACGCGGCGGAGAACGTGAAGATCATCTGCCTGGGCGACAGCGCCGTCGGCAAGTCCAAGTGAGTGGGGGGGGGGCTCCCCTTCCCCCCCCCACGGAGGAGGGTCTTCTTCTCGCTCAGCCCCCCCCGCCCCCCGCGCAACCGTTGGGCAGCGCTCCGCTGCTCTGCGCCCCTCCCCTCCGGAGCCCGAGCCACGGGAGAGGGTCGCGACCCCCCTAACTCTGCAGCCCAGGATGGGGTCCCTGACATCGCCCGGCCCCCCCCCCAGAGAGCCCCAACGGCCGATGGGGGCTTCGGAGCAGAGCGGGCTCAACTGCCCCACGGGTGGTCCCGGGAGGGGAGGGGGGCTCCCAGGGTGGCCACCTGAGGACGCAGCCGCTCCGCTAGATGCTCCAGGTGCTCTGATAGGCACGTCTAGACGATCTCTAAGGCGACCTCTGGCTGGGGAATCCTGGGGATTGAAGCCCCTCCGCCCCACCGCTGGCTCGGGTGGGTTATGGATGCGGGTCTGGTTGCGTCCCTCCAGACAGGTTGCCCAAGCTCAGCACCGGGTCCCTGGGAAAAGGAGGCAGCTGCCTTCACCCCATCCGCTGAGATGCTTTCCGGCTCCCTCCTTGGTCCTCTCTGAGCCTGGTGGAGACATTTTCTTGGAGACATCTCATGACCCAACTAGGGAGCGTCATCAGTGCTGGAAGGGAGTGGAGTTTATGGAGGAAGGGGAGGAGAAGGGGTGGAAGAGGAGAAGGAGGGAAAGGAGGAGAGGAGAAGGGGCAGGAGGAGTGGAGGAAGGAGGAGGAGTGATGGAGGAGAAAGGGAGAGGGCGGAGGATGGGCAAGGACAGTGGGGTCCTTGGAGTTCTCTGAGCCTGGTGGTTTTCTTGGAGACATTTCATCACCCAAACTAGGTAACAATAATCGGTGGTAGTGCTAGCCCTGATGATGTTATCTGGTTGGGTCATGAAAGGTCTGCAAGAAAACCACCAGGCTCAGAGAGCACCAGAGTTCAACCCTACAAATATTCTCCTTTATTGCTTCTGCTTTTCTTTCTTTCTTTTTTCTTCTTTTTTGGTGACGCTGGCTTAGCACGTTTTGTGGATCCCAGCAACACACCAGGGGGGGGGGGGTGTCCAGTGGGATCAGGTGGTTGTGGTTATGCAAGGCGAGCTTGAAGGTGCGGTGGGGAAGCAGGCTATGGTGTGAATCCACCCAGGCTTGCAATGGCTTGGTGGAGCCTTCGGTCCTTGCGTGTAAATTTGCTAAGGGGTCTTCCTATCGGGGTCAGCTGCCTTCCTCCAGGTGGACTTCAGTTGGGCATTAGGGGTGTGGTGGTGCCAGGGAAGGTAGGATGGTCAGTGGTTGATCCGAAATCTGTGGGGCTCAGGAAACCAGAAGCCAGGACTGAGTTTGAGAACAATGAGAATTTATTCCATGGTACCCACAGGCAGTCCTCGACTTACGACCAGAATCGAGCCCAGAATTTACATTGCTCAGACATTTGTGAAGTGAGTTTTGCCCCATTTTATGACTTTCCTTGCCACATTTGTTAAGTGAGTTGTTAAATCAGTAACTTGGCTGTTAAGTGAATCTGGTTTCCTCCATGGACTTTGCAAAAGGGGGTTATGTGACCCCCCCCCGCCCCCCGCCCCAGACACTGCAACTGTCATAAATATGAGTCAGTTGCCAAGTGTTCAAATTTTGATCACGTAACCATGGGAACGCTGAAACAGTCGTGTGATAAATGGTCATAAGTCGCTTTTTTCAGTGCCGTCGTAACTTCGTAACTAAAAAAAGTGTTGTAAATCCAGGACTACCTGTACACATAATAATCTGATCTAGTAATGGTCAAGGGAAATGAGAGTCAATGGACTTCATGGGGAGGGGGAGGCTGGTCTTAGGTCTCTTTTGGGGGTGTAAGGACTCCAGACCAATGATGCCTTTGACCCCCACCCCACCCCCACCCTGGGCTCTGCCTGGCCCTCTCCTACAGAAGCTGGACCCGGTTTCCTCAATGGGGCGTTTTCCCTCTTTTCCAGATTGATGGAACGCTTTCTCATGGAGGGATTGTATCCTTTGACACTTGGCCAACGGGGGGAAATCCCACCCCAGGAAAAGCGTGCGGAGGAGTCTCCTCGGCTCTTGGGGGACTAAAACCAGCTGGAGTTTCTTCCAGCATCCAGAAGGAACCTGGCCTTCCCGAATGGACGAGCCCAGAAGATTCGGATGGCCCAAAGAAGGAGAGAATTGGAAATTAGCCAGGGCCTTTCTTCCAATCTCTCCTCTATCTCTCCATCCATCCCTCTTTCTTCTATCTATCTATCCATCCATCTATTGTGTTCTATCTATCTATCTATCTATCTATCTATCTATCTATCTACCCTGTTTCCCCCAAAATAAGACCTCCCCTGATAATTAGTCCAATCGGGCTTTTGAGCGCATGGCAATAAGGCCAAGTGCTTATTTCAGGGTTCAAAAAAATATAAGACAGGGTCATATTTTCAGAGAAACACGGTATCTATCTATCTATCTATCTATCTATCTATCTATCTATCTATATCATCCATCCATCCCTCTCTTTCTTCTATCCATCCATCCGTTATGTACTATCTATCTGTTTGTCTGTCTAGCCATCATATGTTCTATCTATCTTTATATCTATCTCTACCTCTGATCACTGTATTATATCTAATCACTATCTTCGATCTATCCATCCATCCATCCATCCCTATAATCTCTCATGTATCTATATATTTATCTACCTACCTACTGTACCGACCTATCTACCTTCTACCTACCCAGGAAATAATTTAATGAAATAATTAAAGCTGTAATTAAGATACAGGTAGCCCTTTACTTGTGACCACAAATGAGCCCAAAACTTCCACTGCTAAGCAGGTCAGTGGTTAAACGAGTTTTGCCCCATTTTATGACCTTTCTTGCCCCAGTCTGTAAGTGAGTAACATGGTTGTGAAATGAATCTGGCTTCCTCCTTGACTTTGCGTTGTCAGAAGATTGACCAGGAATGATACAAGGTCTCCAGCCTTGAGCAGGGGGTTAGACTAGAAGACCTCTGAGTCCCTTCTAGCCGTATGATTCTACGTCCTGTTCTAAAACTGTCCTAAACTCGCTCTAGGGTTGGGTGGGCTGATGCTGCATTGATGGGCTCGCCTCTTCTGAGGAACCTCTACTTCGCGCCTTTCTTTCTGAAGACCACCGTGGTTTTCCGCCTCCTTTCCTTGACCCTGACCCACAGCAAACCACAGCAGCTCTCGACCTTTGCCCTGACCCTCTACAAGTACACAGCCAACGTGGACGGCAAGACAGTTCTTGTGGGTAAGCGCCTGCTGGACGCAGTTGGGGAGACCATCGTGTAGAGTCCACTCCCTGATCTCATTGGGTGGGACCCCATTCTGATAACACATCTGTCCATGGCTTGAAGTTGCCCATTGAGGGACTGAGAAGCTTGCTGGATGGGAGATGCCCCTGGTCATTGGGTCTCAGCAGCAGATCCTTCATCTCTTTCTCTCTCTCTCTCTCCCCGGCACCTACAAGGGGCTCAGAGAGTCCACACATGTTCAGAAGATCCCAGGTTCGAGGAGGCTGACTTAATGGATCTTCTGATTTAGAGAAGCGGCCCATTTGAAGATGGGTGGACTTCCAACTCCCTGCTGGCTGAGGAATTCTGAGAGTTGAAGTCCACCCATCTTCAAGCTGCCGAGGTTGAGAAATATTGACCCAGAGAGATTCTGTTACTTAAGTGGGTCCTTTGTGAGCTGTGGAATTCCTGCCTTCCAGACTTCTGGGACACTGCCGGCCAGGAGCGTTTCCAGAGCATGCACCCGTCCTACTATCACAAGGCCCATGCTTGCATCATGGTAAGGAAACGGGCACATGGGGTTTGGGGTGGGAGTTGTCCAGTGAGAGCCAGGGGGTTTTTCCGAGCAGGCAAAATGCTTGAGTGAGGGATCTCTTCAGGATGATAGAGATCCTCCTCCTGACTCCAGGGCTCCGTTGTCTTCACCATTTTTCTGATGCTGGTGGGACAAAGTCTTCCATTTTTTTCTTGGCCCTCCACACGGGAGGTGCCACAGAGCCAGAAGAGCATCTTCTCCAGCTCATTCCACAATCCCTCTTCCCACCCATTCCACTGCAGCCATGGAGCCACCACACTCGGTCCTGATCAATGAGAGTGGGAAGATTGCTCGGCTGATGTTTGGAGCGAGTAACCAAATCCACGTGTAAAGGGTTCGGTTAGCTACTTCATTTGCTCGTGCCTGTTTCACAGGAATCTTCCCAGACCGGTAATCTGCTCCTGGACCAAACTAGAAAAGGTTCAGTGGCATTCAAGGAAGATTGGATCTCGCTGCCAGTCCTGCCTCGACTTGAACCCAAGGCAAGGACGATCCATGACTTCATTTTTAGAGTCGGGTATAGTTTTACTACAGTCAAGTGGAAGTACAGTGAAACAAAACCAACTCTGAGGTTCCCGCACCAATTCCCTAGAGAAATCCCCCGTTTCCTACCTCTGCCCTCCTGCTGCTCCCCTTGTGTGCAATCATATTCAAAACAGATGTTTTGGGAACGGTCGTCCTTGGAATTGCAGCTGCATTTTTCTCTCTGGCCAAGCATCCCTGAAGCCTTGTCTCCAGCTGGCATAAAGTACTTCGGAGTTTCCCCCCCCTTCCCCTCTCCCAAACAGTTTCCCTCCCCCGGGAGTCTATGACAGGCTGGCACTGAGGCAAGCGGGAGCGAGGTGGCAGATCTGGTACTTGCCCTTTTTTGCCTACGTAAGGATTCCAGACTAATTCCCCACCTGACTCCTTCTCCAGTCTTGGCTGGTCTCTCACTCTGGCATGTTGAAATGTTGAACAAGCCTACAACGTCTAGTGCAGGGGTCTCTAACCTTTCTCCAACCAGCCAGCTGAGGAATTCTGGGAGCTGAAGTCCAGAAGTCTTAAAGTTGCCAAGATTGGAGACCCCTGGTCTAGTAGATGTTTCTTCCTGGGATTATTTGCACCCTGAGCTTTGTCTCACCAGGATCTGAGATTTTGGTTGTAGTTGGATTAGCTCACGATAAGCTGTCCTCTTCTTCTCCCCCCTGCCCTTTCCAGGTCTTTGATGTCCAGAGGAAGGTCACCTACAAGAACCTGACCAACTGGTATAAGGAGCTGCGTGAATTCCGGCCTCAAATCCCTTGTATCGTCGTGGCCAACAAAATAGATGGTGGGCCTCCTCCCCTTTTCACCTCTGGGAAGTCCACCGGGGGAGGAGATCTGATTCTTGGACGAGGGGGAAATCTTCTGGCCTTCAGGTTTTTAAGGCCACACAACACCCATTGCCCCAAGACTGCTTCCTCTTAAAGCTGCACCAACCGGTCTAGAACGAAAAGGATGTTTTCCATTGGAAAATGCAATATAGCAGAAAGTTGGAAGGGATCTTGGAGGTCTTCTAGTCCAACCCCCCTGCTCAAGCAGGAAACTCTATACCGTATCAGACAAACGGTTGTCCAATCCCTTCTTAAAGTTGTAAATGTGAACTCCTGGGGGCGATGTCTCTGGTGAGGAGCTTAGGGGAGGTGTCAGCCTGCAGGGCTGCAGTTCCCCAACTCAAAGTTGTCGCTCCCATCCAGCCTCTCTGAAATGGTAGCGGTTTTCCTGCCTGAGTAGAGGGTTGGACTAGAAGACCTCCAAAGGTCCCTTCCAACTCTGTTACCCTGTAAGAACCTGCCATGTTTGGGCAATTCATTCCTCGGTGCTTCTTGTTGAAAACTCGGCAGTTGGGTTATTTCAGTCACCGTATTAAGCCCGTAGATCCTTCCTTGTCTTGGGCTGCGTCACCTGGGACCTTCCTGGGTGAAATGGGCTTCGGCCCCTCCTGGAAAGGCTCTGAGGTCACCCAATATTCTCTCTTGCTTTTTTCTAGCCGACCTGAAGGCCACGCAGAAAAGTTTCAACTTTCCCAAGAAGCTCAACCTGCCTCTCTACTTCGTGTCTGCAGCAGATGGCACCAACGTTGTGAAGGTGGGGGAGGAAGACTCGGATTCCTGGCTGAGGGGGGATGGCGGGGGGGCAGGGAAGGGGTGCCCAGCGGGGGTCTCCCTGGTTGACCTCTGCGTTCTCTTCCGCAGCTCTTCAGCGATGCCATCAAGCTGGCCGTGGCCTACAAGCAGAACTCGGGGGATTTTATGGATGAAGTCCTGAAGGAACTGGAGGTAAGAGAGCGCCTTGGGCGGCTGTGTGGGGCTGGAGGCACATTCTCAGGTGGGGAAACCCCTCCCTTCCCTCCCCTCCCTCTTTCCTTCCCATCTCCCTCCCTCTTTCTTTCCTTCCTCCATACCTCTTGCCTGCCTGCCTTTCTCCTCTCCTTCCCCATCCCTCTCTTCCTGTCTCTTCCTTTCCCTCCTTTTTTTTTATTTATTTTTGAAAAAAAAATTTTTTTTAAACAAAACTTAAAATATAAAACAACTATCATCCATTACAATTACCGAAAGTGTATTGATTGGTTACAAATCTTTTGTGCTTAATCCCCTATCCAGCATTTTCTTATTTATTTATTTATTTTATTAGTCATATTTCTATGCCGCCCACTCTCCAAGGACTCTGGGCGGCTTACACCAAAGACAGTATCCTAAATAGCATATTGCCCCCAACAATCTGGGTCCTCATTTTACCCACCTCGGAAGGATGGAAGGCTGAGTCAACCTTGAGCCGGTGAGATTTGATCCACTGATCTGCTGAACTAGCAGTCAGCTGAAGTAGCTGCAGTACTGCACCCTAACCACTGCGCCACCTCGGCTCATTTTCCTGCCTCTCTTCCTCTTTCTTTCCTTCCCTCCTCCCTCTCTCCTGCCTCCCTTTCTTCTTTTCTTCCCTCCTTTCTTTTCTTCTCTCCTTCCTTCCTCCCTCCCTCCCTCCCTTCTGTCCATCTGGAAGCCTTCTCTTGCCATGACCCTTTGCCATGTGGCTGCAGAGATGGTAATTGCAGGCCACTGCCCTAGAAGAGCCCAGGCGTGGCGCATCTGTTTGGATCTTCTTTCTCGTTTCCTTGTAGAACTTTGAGCTAGAGGCGAAGGAGGAGGACTCCCCCGCAGAGGAGGCCAGTCAAGGGGAGCCTTCCCCGGTCCACCTGAGCCCCGGGAACGAGTAACCGTGGGCAGCCCTCCCTGCTCAGCAGAGGCCGCCAGGGACCTTGGAGAAGGCCAGCAGATGGAGGTCAGCTCTGCTGCCCTGGGAGGAGGCGGAGGGCGGACCAGGCTTCCTAGCCCAGAGAGGAGGGGCTGCCGGCTCTGGTAGAGACCTCGATGCTCATCAAGGCCCCCGTTTCACTTCTAGAAGGACCCTTAGTCTCTGTTGTTGTTGTTGTTGTTGTTGTTGCAAAGATTCCACCTGGAGAAATAAATTTTGGAAGTCTGGAAACCAAGCCTGGTAGCTTCTCTGAGAAAGCAAAGGGGCAACCTCTGGTTGTGTTGCACCCTGAGAAAGGGAAGGAACTCAGGCGGCCTTTCATTGGGTTGCGTCTTCTGCAGCACAACTCCTGGAGGAACACAAGCACAGCAGGCCCCGCAGTCTAGGAAGGTTGTGTGAAACCATCACGGTCCAGTGTGATGTCTTTACGGAGACTCTGATCCCCTCCGAAAATGGAAATTGTCTCATGCCCCCACCCCACCCCCACCCCCCTCCGGCACCTTTTCCAGACTAGATGATGCCAAGAAACCCTCATCTCCACAACAGGTGAGGAATAGGTATCCGAAACTCTTTGAATACAGGTAGTCCTCGGCCTACGACTAACACGGAGCCCAAAATTTATGTTGCTAAGCGGAAAATTTGTTAAGCGAATTTTGCCCCATTTTACGACCTTTCTTGCCATGGTTGGTAAGTGAATCTGGACTCCCCCACTGACTTTGCTTGTCAGGAGGTTGCAAAAGGGGATCACACGATCCCAGGGACACTGCGACCGTCATAAATACGAACCAGTTGCCAAGCGTCCGAATTTTGATCATGTGACCACAGGGATGCCACAGTGGTCGTATGTGTGAAAAACTTTTCTCCTGGGTCATTGTAACTTTGAACGGTCACTAAATGAACTGTCGTAAGTCGAGGACTACCTGTGTTTCATCAACGTTGGGACAACATGTCCCATCGGATCCATTTGCTCACATGATTCGGTCATGGAGGGTTCATTGGGATCGCTCCCCAAGGCTGCTTCCCACAATCGTTGGTTGAGTTGTACTTACCATAAAGTTAGGTCCCGAGGCAAAGTCCTAGAGAGGTCCTGTAAAACAGGGATCTCCAACCTTGGCAACTTTAAGACTGGTGGACTTCAACTCTTTGCTTTGCTGGCTGAGGAATTCTGGGAGTTGTAGCCCATCAGTCTTAAAAGTTGCCAAGGTTGGAGACCCCTGCTGTTTTAAAGCTAGCCTTCTCTAGGAATTCTGACACGGTCTTCTTTTCCTCAAATGGCCCCTCCCCGGTTCTCTGGGTTTCACAGAGACTGACCGTTAGGTGGAGAAAGACTTGGTGGTCAGCCGTAATGGGCTAAAAGGGCCGCCATGAAACAGTTTTGATTTGTGATAGCTGATCATTAGGAAATTCCTGAGCCTAGCAGGACTCACCTGAGCAAAGGACCCTTCACCTTTTCAGGAATGGGGGACGTTGTGAAGTAAAGGACCCCCAACAGTAACTAGCATGGGTAGGTGGTCTTTATTGAAAAGGCAGCACCCCCACCCCAAACAACAGCTGGCCTCGGAAGTGGAGAAGGTTGATGCTTCCTGGCACTCCGATCATCAGTAGCTGTGCTCCAGATCCAGCAGTTCTGCCCTTTGGTCAAGCTGACCAAGTCTACCTTTGGGTGAAGATCTGAAGTAGAGAAGATCCACCTCCAATCTTCACCCAAAGGCAAGTTTGGCCGGGTCAACCCAAGTGAAAGAATGGACGCTTGGCAAGGGTAAAACTGCTGGATCTGAAGATGGCACCGCTACCGATGAACAGACTGACAGTAAGCATGTTGTGGTGCAAGGAAAGGTGCCAGATGCGGGGTTGGCCACGGGGCAGATTGCACCGCCCAACTATATTTGTCTGTGGATGCTGGATGCACAAGCACCTGCCAACTCTTCAATGCCCTTCAGATGGTTGCTCATGGCCAGGTGGAACAGTGGAAGGGACAACAGTGAACTGGGCCAACTTAACTGATCCTTCCATGCTTCAGGGAGCTAAACTGGGAAGTTGTACAAGATGCGTGGGACATCCCATCACAGCAGAGCCATCAGACAGGTCACTTTTAAGTCCCTACAGAGTCAGGGTGAGGACACCTTCATGACGCTGCACTGCTGTTGGGCGGCCTAAACGTGTCCGGAGTTTTATACGTGCAACAGGGACCCAACAGCCGCTGATCAAGTGTGCAGAACTGAACAACTTTTACAGCCGACTTGACAAACAGAAGTTCTCCGGTTAGGAAAGATGGGTTTAGAGCAGAGGTCTTCAAACTTGGCAGCTTTAAGACTTGTGGACTTCAACTCCCAGAGCTGGCTGGAGAATTCTGGGAGTTGAAGTCCACAAGCCTTAAAGCTGCCAGGTTTGAAGACCTCTGGTTTAGAGGCATACAGGGGGGCAAAAGGGGAAAATGAAGAGCCTGGGACCAGAACGGGTACATTTTGTAAACACATTTTGATATTTACATTTTGTAAACAATAAAACACATTGCCAAACATCTGTTACAAAGAAAATTGGGGGGAGACGGGGACAGGATTTAAACTTACAGGGATATAGATTCCGATTCTTAGCCTTTGTAGAAGCTGATCTTCATATTAAGGGTTGCTTGTGTGCGCAACAAAATAGTTACGCAACCCAACGCAACCTTGCCTTCTCCAGACGGTGCTGAGGTCCCAGGGAAAGATTAGATGCAGTGGCCTCTTAATCCATTTTTGTGCAGCCTGCAGGTCTGGCCCTGCCTGTGGTCACCACACTGCTGCCTCAGAAGCACCAGGCACGGAGGGAGCTCGGCTCACCACCCTGAGCTGTGTAAAATTGCCCCAGAGACCCAGCACTCGTGAGATTAGCAGAACCCTGAACAAAACTTTCGTTTCTGGTTTCGATAAGCGTGCTGCCACAGCTCCCCGGAGGATCTTGCTGGCATTGCCAAGAGTTCTCAACTTCGGTGGCACACCTGCCTGTCAAAGGCACGCTGGCTCTCCTTCCAGCTCACCAGGACTCACCAGGCAGGTCACCCTCCGGTGGGCTTTCCGACTCCTCGAGAGAAGCCAGATCGCTGTCCTTGATGAGTTTCAGGTTCGACAAATCGGGCCAGACCCACACGACGTCTTTCAACTTCCTAATGATGTGCAAGAACTTCTGAATCACCCTCAAGAACTTTAGCACGATGTTGTCAGTATGGGAGATTTCAATGATGGGTATGATTTTACGCTCAGCAATCAGGTGGGATGGGGCCTGGGGGCTTTGGGGGTTCGGATGAGCTTCGGGGTGAGGTTGCCCGGAGGTTTCGGGTTGAGCCACCATTTCTGGTGAGGATGGAGACGTGGGCAGTGAGGTTGCAGATTGGAGTGTTATGGATAGAAGGGGAGTTTCAGGCTCCAGTTTGGGTTCTGTTGGATGGGTCTCAGAGTGAGTTGGGGCTCCTGATGTACTTTGAAGTAGAACTACATCATGAGCCGTGGTTTCAGGTTCTGGTTCTGATGTGGTTTGAGGAGAAGGTTGGGTCTCAGGGTGAGTCGGGGCTTCCGATGTACTGTGAATTACAATTACAACATGAGCTGGAGTGTCAGTTTCCGGTTCTGATGTGGTTTGAGGGGAAGGTTGGGTCTCAGAGGGATTCGGGGCTTCCGATGTAGTTTGAGGTATAGTCAAAGGCTGAGTTGTGGCTTCAAGTTCTGGTTGAGACTCTGTTTGAGAAGATGGTTGAGGTGGAGCTTGGGATGTAGGTTGAGATGTGGTTATAGACTGATGTGAAGCTTCAGGTTCTGGATTTGTTCCAGGAGAAGGTTGGGATTCAGTTTCAGATGTGGAGCCAACCTCTGTTGGAATTTCAGGTTCGGGAAGAGGTTCGGTTTTGTGTTGAGGTGTGATGTGGAGAGTAGATTGAATTACAGGTGCGAGTGGAGATGTGCCTTCAGTCTTCAATGGAGATGGAGGTTGAGGTGGAGTTTTGGATTCCATCTCAGATATTATTTCAATTTCAAGTAGAGGAGTGGCCTCGGATTGAACTGTGGATTCAGATAGGACTTTGGCATGAGAGGAAGATGAAGATGACAGGACGTGGGATGTTGTCTGACTTGAGGTTTCAGTCTTGGGTGAAGTTGGAGATGAAGGTTGAGGTGATGTTTGGAGTATGGATTGAATTATAGATGCAAGCAGAGGTGTGACTTCAGCCTTCAATGGAGTTGGAGGCTGAGGTGGAGACTTGGATATGGGCTCAGATATCTCAATTTCAAGTAGAGGAGTGGTCTCAGGTTGAACTGTGGATTCATATAGGATTTTGACATGAGAGGAAGATGAAGATGACAGGACGTGAGATGTTGTCTGACTTGAGGTTTCAGTCTTGGGTGAAGTTGGAGATGAAGGTTGAGATGACGTTTGGAGTACGGATTGAATTATAGATGCAAGTAGAGATGTGACTTTAGTCTTCGATGGAGTTGGAGGTGGAGACTTGGATATGGGCTCAGATATCTCAATTTCAAGTAGAGGAGTGGTCTCAGGTTGAACTGTGGATTCATATAGGACTTTGGCATGAGAGGAAGATGAAGATGACAGGATGTGGGATGTTGTCTGACTTGAGGTTTCAGTCTTGGGTGAAGTTGGAGATGAAGGTTGAGGTGACGTTTGGAGTACGGATTGAATTATAGATGCAAGTAGAGATGTGACTTTAGTCTTCGATGGAGTTGGAGGCTGAGGTGGAGACTTGGATATGGGCTCAGATATTATCTCAATTTCAAGCAGAGGAGTGGCCTCGGATTGAACTGTGGATTCAGATAGGACTTTGGCATGAGTGGAAGACAAAGGTGACAAGGCCTGAGATGTTGTGTGAGTTGGAGAAGAAGATGAAGGTTTGGCATGAGGTGAAGTTGGCGCTTGGGTTGTTTGAAAGAGGACTTCAATTTGGAACGTGTTTGGAGATCTGGCATGAGGTTGGGTTGTGGGCTTCGATGGGACTTCAGAGGTGGACTGGGACAAAGGTTGTGTGTTAGGCCAAAGCAGAGGTTGTGCAGTGGTTGGAGGCCAGAAGAAGACTAAAGGCTGTTTTTGAGAAGTGGTTTGCAACGGAGTTGAGGGTTCCGTTGGGGTTTTGGTGGCTTCGGGAGCTGAGGGGGGAGAGCTTGGGTGGGGAGTTGATTCGCTCTGGAGTGAAACCTTGATTGTGGGCATGGGCATGGGCGTGGGAGGGGGCTGAGGCATTGGGCCCGCCAACTGCTTTATCCACGGGTAGAAGTGTTGTGTGTCAGTATAGACTCCCGGCTTGTGTGCTTTCCCACAGCCCTGCCCCCAGCTTGTGAGTCCAATGATCCAGAAGGGTTGAGAGCCATCTTCCTGACACATGAGGGGGCCACCACTGTCTCCCTGGAACAAAACACAGGGAGGAGGAGGAGTGAGGGTCGGTCTCGGACTCGAAACCAAACAAGGATGCCCCCAAAGGAGGAAGAGTATGGCGGGCGGAGAGTTAGGTGATTACCATCTCCCTAGGCACCCAAAGAGGTAAAAGAGGCAGCCTTTGGATGGACATGAAAGAGGGAGCTCATAATACAGGCAGTCCTTGACTTACAACAGTTCATTTAGTGACCGTTCAGAGTTACAACGGTTCTTTGAATGGTACAGGATCGTTTTTCACAGTTACGACCATTGCAGCATCCCCGTATTGTAGTGGAGAGCCATCTGTCTGGGAGGGTAGAAGGGCTCCTGCCTTGGGCAAGGGATTAGAGTAGATGACCTCCAAGTTCCCTTCTAGCCCTAGGAGTCTATGCTTACAGGCAGCCCTTGACTTACAATAGTTTGTTCAGTGACTGCTCAACATTACAACGGCACTGAAAAATGTGACTTATGACCATTTTCCACAGTTACGACCTTTTGATCAATCACAAGGTCCCAATCACGTGATCAAAATTCAGATGCTTGGCAACTGGTTCATACTTACGACGGTGTCAGTGTGTCCCGGAAGTCAGGTGATTCCCTTTTGCGACCTTCTGACGAGCAAAATCCACGGGGGAAGCTGGATTCGCTTAACCAACCGTGTTCCTAACTTAACTCCTGCCACGATTCGCTTACCAACTGTGGCTGGAAAGGTTGCAAAACAGGGCGAAACTCACTTAAGAAATGCCTCGCTGAACAACATAAATGTGGGGCTCGGTTGTGGTCGTAAGTCGAGGACTACCTGTATGCGGAAACTTTCCTAGTGCTGAAGGAAGGCAAACGAGAAGTGATGGCCGATTCTGAAGCACCCCAGTCAGGAAGTCTCCGCAAGACCATTGGCATCCATAAGGCGGGGATGTCTGCCCCTCCCAATGCCAGCCCTGGCAGAATCGAGACGGCCATCCCGGTCACCGTTGACCTAAGGATGCTACCTACCCCGAGAACTGCCTGTTCCTGCCTCAGTTTATACTCCAGAAACCAATAAGACAAGCTGGAGTAGGGCTACAAGTGGTTAGAGTGCAGTACTGCAGGCTACTTCTGCTGACTGCCGGCTGCCAGACGTTTGGCAGCTCAAATCTCACACCAGGCTCAAGGTTGACTCAGCCTTCCATCCTTCCGAGGTGGGCACAATGAGGACCCAAATTGTAGGGGGCAAGAGGCTGACTCTGTAAACCGCTATAGCTATATGCTGACATTCGGATCTCTCTAAAGTTCCCAGTTCTAAAAACGCAAACCAGGAGGCCAATGCAAAAAAAAAAAATCCCCTCATTAGATGTGTAAATTAAGAGAAAGAGGACACAACGTGCAGAGCGGGAAAGGTGCATAGAAAAATTTGGGAAATGCACACAAGTGTATGCAGAAGGACAATGCAGGGGAAGGAATGGCAGAACCCAGCGGTGGGGTTAAAAGATGGATTAGCCTAGAACCAATACATAGCCACAAGCAAATTAAGTGCAAACCCCCCCCCTTGAATTCCATTGACCGTTGTCTAAGTCCTCGCAGGTGTTGTCCATTAGTTCAGAATAACAGAGTTGGAAGGGACCTTGGAGGTCTTCTAGTCCAACCCTCTGCTCAAGCAAGAGACCCTATGCCATTCCAGACAAGTGGCTGTCCAATCTCTATTTACAAGCTTCCAGTCTAGGACCAAAAGCATTTGGACTTTCTTAGGGGTTTCACGTCTCCGCCAAGAAGCTTCTTCGGTTCTCCAGAATGAAGAACTTCTCCAGAACGGAAGAAGCTTCTTGGATGAGAAGCAAAACATTTTCCAAAGAAAAAACAAATGTCCAGTTGCCTTTTAGAAAAGCACCTGTGGGACAACCATGAATGGATGATGGAGAATCTCCATAGATACGTATAGTTGGTTGACTCTTGCTATAGGAAGACCTTGTGCCTTCTTCAACCTGGTGCCCCATATTGGGGTTTCAATTGTGATGGCCCCGCAGCCTTCCAGGACTGAACCTTGGGCCCAGAAGGACCGTGTAAGGGAAGGGGGTGCAATGTATTCCCAGGCATCATTTTGGGGCCCAAGTGGGAGTCCCCCCGGGGTCTTTACCTGGCAGATATCCGCTCCTCCTTCCTCGTAACCTGCACAGAGAGTGTGTTCCTCAATGGCCCCATTGTACCAGTCGCTGCTGTTGCACTGAGCCACAGAGAAGCGGTTGACCTTCACTTCGTGCATGATGTCGGACACCTCCCTGGCTGCTGAAATGGAAGGCAGATGCTTAGCAGATGCAGCCCCACTTTCCCCTTCATCCCGGAGGGGCTTTCAGCCAAGGGCCTTCCTGGGCGAGAGCAGCAGGGTCTTGGCGCTGGTGACCCTCGAGAGATGTAAGGGCCAGCATCCCCCAGGCTATCCTAAGTGGCCTTGAAGGAGGGGGAGCCTCCTTGAGGCCGGGAGGTGGGAGAAGAGAAGGAAAGGAGAGGAAAAGAGGAGAGGAAAACAAGAGAAGAAGACAATGAAAAGATAAGAAAACATCAAGTTTTCTTGGCGAGGAGAGCAGAGAGAGAAGGGGAGGGGAGAGGAGGGGAGGGGAGGGGAGAGGGAGGAAGGAGATGAGAGAAGGAGAGAAGAAGGGAAAGAAGAGGCAAAACCCAGAATGGTTCCAAGCAGATGATGGTGGTGATGATGATGCATCAGAAACTGGCAAACTGCAAAGAAATTATTTGCAGGAATGCAAATAATTTTTGTTTCACAAAGGTACACTAGGATGGTATAAAGCATCAGGGAAGAAGTGTGTGTGTGTGTGAGAGAGAGAGAGAGAGAGGGAGAGGGAGAGAGTGATTGGCTGAGTGTGCCTTCTGTCCAGTCCATGCTCACTGTCACAGCTATTTAGGGGAACCAGGAAGTCTCCCCTAGCAGCCGCGTTGTGAGTGCAGACCACACTCACTTTGAACTTCTAAAAGAGCTCCAGATTCCACAAACTTCTTCGCCACCAGTTAGTATCACAGAATGGCGCTTCAATCCCACCCAGCCACACCCTCAACGCCCAGCAGGAAAATGCCACACGTGAAGGAACAGAGAAGCTGCCAAGGGCACCCGGTGAAGGATGCAGCTGTTTTCAGTCTCCCTTTGGTGGAGAGCGAAGGAAGACCCTTCCTGGGGTTGGGCTTCTAAGGTGCGGGGAGGTGGCCATGCCCGGGTGGCACAGAGGAGGGGTTCTCACCAGCTTTTCCTAGGATGCCCCAGCCGCTGATGTAGCAGTGGTTCAGGAGAGAGACGGTGACAGTCATGTCAGGCAAGCAAGCCGGCTGGATGTAGTCGCTGCATTTCACCGGCTGGTCCAGCTCCATCAGAGCGATGTCACTGGTCTCCGTGCTCCTCTGGTACTCCTCATGGATGACTATCCGCTTGATGTAGCGCACGTGGACCTCGGAGCCGAGTGAAGAAAGCCTCCATGCGCCAATCACCGCACGCCAATGCGGGAGGTCCCTGGGGAGAGACGGAGGGTCAGCCCTTTCTGACACCTCAACAGCTGGGTCCCAGAGGTGCTTTTGGGGTTTTTTTGTCAATAAGGCAACTGGGCTTTCTTGTTTTCCCTTGAAGACTATTTCCTTTGGGCCACTCACTCACGTAAGAATCCACATCCCCACCGTTTTGATTTTCCGAAAAGGCCTGAAGACCCAACTCTGGCACCTGGCCCAGGGCCCCACAGGGACATGTCATTCTGAAGGTGGTTAATGGACAAAGGTAGGATCCCACCTTTCCATCTTCGTCAGTTGACATCCTCTCCTTTGGGGCAGCCCCTCAAATATTAGAAGATCGCTATCCTGTCACCCCTAGTGCTTCTCTTCATTAAACTAGACACCTCCAGTTCCTGCAACCGTTCTTCCTATGTCTTGGCCTTCGGTCCCCTAATCTTCCTCTCCCCTTGGAGTCCGTATGAAGCCCATCCCTCTGAGAGGCCCTTCCCCTTCTGACGCTTGGTGCCACCGCATGGCAAAGGTCTCACCTTTTGTTTGAGAAGCAGTGGGCCGCAGTGAGAATCCATCGGCCAGAAACGAGGGAGCCTCCGCAGCTGTGCTTGTGTCCTGTTATCGTGGGGAGCTGCAAACTGACGACCCAAGGCCACGCCCCAGGCTGGACATCGGCTCCGCCCACCACCTGCTCACTTCGCCCATGTCTGAGCACTAAGGGGTGTCTTCCGCAAACACTGGATGGAGAAATAAGCATTGCTTCCTGTTCACAGTGCTTTACAGCCCTCTCTAAGCGGTTTACAGAATCAACCTCTTGCCCCTAATAATCTGGGTCCTCATTTTACCAGCGTTGGAAGGATGGAAGGCTGAGTCAACCTTAAATTGGTCAGGATTGAACTCCTGGCAGGAAGCAGAATTAGCCTGCAATGCTACATTCTAACCACTGCGCCACCACGGCCCTTCCTTCCTTCCTTCCTTCCTTCCTTCCTTCCTTCCTTCCTTCCTTCCTTCCTTCCTTCCTTCCTTCCTTCCTTCCCACTTAGCAGTAGCACTTAGACTTATATACTGCTTCACAGTGCTTTACAGTCCTCTCTTATTGGTTTACAGAGTCGGCATAATTGCCGCCAACAATCTGGCTCCTTGTTTTACCAACCTAGGAAGGATGGAAGCCTAAACCAACCTTGAGCCAATCAGGATCGAACTCCTGGCTGCAGGCAGCCGACACTCAGCAGAATTAGCCTGCAGTACTGCATTCTAACCACTGCGCCACCACGGCTCTATAACCCTAACAGTGCTAGCCAAGATGGTGCTTGGCCCCTCACCCACATGTCCTCCTTTCTTCTCCCGAGCACTGGTCTGCTTGGAAGCCTCATTCCAAGGGCTGCCTCTTGGAACCCTTCCTGGATCGGGCCCATCCCTCCTTTCCCCTTCTTCTCTCTTACTTACTCGCAAGTATCAACTATGGTGTGAGTGGGCCAGACGGCAGCCAGAATCTGGAGTGGGAGGAGAATGCATCTCATCCTCTTGATGGCTCCAGAGGCTCCTCTGATTGCCGCATTCTCCCACCGGCCGTGACGTCACAAGCGCCCCCAGCCCGATTGCAGCCAATCAGCACTCAGGCAGTATGACCTCACACGGAATGTGCCAGCTGCAAGCAAGCATTGGTCTCCTTCCAAAAGCCTTGGAACATCTGGCCCAGATGATGGTGGAGACAAAGCCGCGTCATTGGAGGAGTAGCTAGCCACGATCTGGCCTGCATTTTGGGAGGTTCTTCTGAGAAGCACCCATCATTCGTGGTCCTCCCTCTGTGGGCAGCAGGACAGAAATGGAGGAGGGATGAATGAAGGCAAATATAGGTGTCCTAGGATAATATTACAGGATCCAATCTGGATCTGTCACTGGGACCAGAAGTTTACTCTTCCGAGCTCTTGGACTCATGCTAGAACCCATCCTAAGGGAACTTCTCTCTTCCAGAATATGTTCTTTGGGCTATTCTATGAGAGAAAAGGAAGGAAGGAAGGAAGGAAGGAAGGAAGGAAGGAAGGAAGGAAGGAAGGAAGGAAGGAAGGAAGGAAGGAGAATTCCACAGTCAACCTGACAACTTCTCAACCTTGGCAACTTGAAGGTGTGTGGACTTCAACTCCCAGAATTCTCCAGTCATAAATATGGCTTCAGTGTTGGCTGGCTGGGGAATTCTGGGAGTTGAAGTCCACACATCTTCAAATTGACATGGTTGAGAAACACTGACCTACCACACCAAGAAAGCAGGGCCTTGGCCGGCATTTCTCCAAACTTTAAACAGTATTCATAACTGGCCCTTCTTTCAAAACCATTTTTTAAATATAGGCTCTTCTGCCAAAAAATCACTGTATGCAAATATTCTTCTGATTTCCTTTCTCAGTAGATTTCTCCAATCTCTGGCCAGGATCAACTACTGCTCTTCAATACCAGCACAATGTTAGGTGTTGCCTCTGCCCGGTGAAGCATCTTAGCATTCCTGCCACGAAATAAATAAGAGACATTTTCCGGAAGGAAACACTTTATTTTGGGTGTGTTTTTACAGGAGGACATCTGCCAGAATTCATTGGGTCTCAGCTAACCAAGGTGATGGTGTGAAGCCAGGGGGGCTCTGGTGAAGCTCTTTCTCCTTCCAAAAATGGGAGTACAGGCTGGGTAGATGTTTGCCAGAACATTAGCTCCTGCGCCATGAAACCAGCCATTTGCGCCCTAAGGTTGCCTGAAGATCTTGTCTGGGCTCATGAAGAAAGTTGGCAACCATGTTCCTAAGCCTTCTGAAATTTGGCTGGCGTTGGAGCTTGGGGCAGGAGCTAGGTGCCAACTCTGTTTCCAATGGCGCATTTATAAAAGTGGCTACAGAAATCTGATAAATGATAAAATATGGGGCAAATGAAAAACAGGACGCAGGTTGTCAAAAGTTCAGGAGCTGGGTGGTAGGGATTACACCAGAAGGATGCTGGTCACGGATGCTTCATCTGGGCCATGATGGGATGGAAGTCCCTGGTTTCCTTAGAGTTTGGGCCTGTTCCAGTAATGAGGCCTGGGCCAGCGAAATTGCGTGGTGTAAGGAGCAGCTGTGAACCTTTTCCGGGGCATCCTATAAATTATACTAGGTCCCATGCCCCAGCCTAGGAAGGCGGTAGTGGGAGTGGCCCACTGGGGTGTCATCGGAAAGAAGGTGAAGGGTGTAAATTTCTTGGGGGGTCCTGTGTACCTGGGCCTGGTGGTGAGTTTGACACCCCACTGGCGTGTTGGAAGGCTGTACGTATTGGCTGCGGGGAAGTACCCAACTAGCCTCCCGTTGACCTTTTTGTAAATGGGGTTGAGGTAATACGCTCCCGTGAACCGGCTTGGGGGTGGAGGAGTGGGGGTGCGTGGGGTGGTTGGTCTGAATGGAGGAGAAAGACCAGAGGCGGGGGGGTTCGCCATGATGTCTTTGATCCAGGTGAGGAAGAACTGGGTGGAGGTGAAGACTCCCGGCACTCTGCCACTGGAGCAGCCGGTGCCCCAGCTGTTGAGACCGATCAGCCAGTAGCGCTCGGTATGGGACTCCCTGCACATCAGGGGCCCACCACCATCGCCCTGCAGGAAAGAGGAAGAAGACACATCGTGTGATGACCCGGGACACGGCACAGAGAGAACACAGGCAGCTGGCAGTTCAAAATTGTTCCAAATTTCCCCAAATGCTCCCACGTTTCTGGCAAGTCCCAGAGCAAAGTGATCACACAAACACACACCTCAAGCAGCCTCTGGCTGCATATAGTCCAGCCCAACACTCTGAGCAGTGCAACTGCAAATCAAGAAATCCAAAAAGAATGCAAGGACTCTTGGGAAGTTTAAAGGTTGGCATTCAACACTCCAGGAATTCAGTGTTGCTTCCCCACAAATGCCCCTCCCCACAGTGTCTTCTTAAGGCTCAATCCCCAGATATGCCTTGTGAAGAGGGGCGGGACACTCTCCTCCTCAGTAGTTGGGTCAGCCTGCGCTGTTCTCGCCTTCTCTCCACTCTCCGTGCTCGAGGATCAGGAATGGGCAGTCCTTGCTCATCGCCTGAGCTCTGTCTTTTATGTTCACTGCTTAGCCTCTCTTGGTCATCCTTCCCCACCTCTCCCTGCCTACAAGCCGTCCCAATCCTGAAAGGCCCTGGCCTGACTGGCCCTGCTCCTCCCCATTTTCCTCCCAAGCCAATGAAGCCGCCCCCTCAATCTCTGTACGCTTCAGTTCTGGCTCATCTTCCTCTGCCAATTCAGGCTCCGACGGGGACATGGCACATCACCCAGTGGTGTAGCATCACCCATGTGCACGCAACAGCACAAGGCTAGAGTCTCAGCAATCACTTTTATACCGCTTTAGAAATGCTTATAAACAATGGACGAAGGGCTGCCAAAGTTGATGGAGTTAGCAGGGAGGGCTAAATTGGCTGCTTCGTTGTGATTACCCATTTGTGGTCTTCCTCTTAACTTTGTTGTTGACAATGAAGTTTACAAATAGGGGTCCCATGACCATGGGATCCCACAGGTGTCATAATTGGGAGTCAATTGCCAAGCACCTGAATTGTGATCACATGACCCCAGGGACGCTATGATGGCCACAGCTATGAGGACCAGTCATAAGTCCCCTTGTTGTCTCCACCCCCCAGGTCATGGTTGTCCCAAAGATGCTTTTTTCCCCCCACAAAAGGCAACTGAACTTCTTTGGTTTTTATTTGAAAATGTTTTGCTTCTCATCCAAGAAGCTTCTTCAGTTCTAGGTGAAGAACTAAGAACTGAAGTTAGAACTGAAGAAGCTTCTTAGATGAGAAGTGAAAAGTTTTCCAACAAAAAAACCCAAGTCTAGTGGCCTTTTTGGTAAAAGCATCTTTGGAAAAGTGTCCTTGTTCAGCGCCGTCGTAACTTCTAATGATCGCTGAACAAGCAGCCCTTAAACGAGGACTACCTCTGGTTCTCTCTGCAACACCTCTCGAACCTTGGAGAAGGCCAGGAGAGAGCCTCTGAAGACCAGGCCCGATGGAGGGAGATCTCTGCTCTTGGCAACTCACCCGGCAGCTGCCCTTGGTGGGATCCTCCGAGATGGCACAGAGGTGCTCCTCCCTGATGAGGGTGGCATACTGTTCGGAGCTGTTGCAGGTATCCCTGGAGACCAGCGACACTTCGGCCTCTTGCATGATATCCGAATACGGGGCCTTCTCTGTGGACAGAAGAGAGGGCTGCATCACCCCACCACGATCCCCTTGGCTGACCAGCTACCCGCTCACATCACCCTGGCCTCAGCGGAGGTCTCGACCCCCAGCTTCAGGTGGGGTCAAACGGAAGGGCTGATAGGCAGAGAACCATCATGGAAAGTCCCCCTGCTTATACAGGTAGTCCTCAGCTTACGACCACAATTGAGCCCCAAAATTCTGTTGCTAAGTGAGACATTTGTTAAGTGAATTTTTCCCCATTTTATCCGCTTTCTTGCCACAGTCAGTAAGTGAATCACTGCAGTTGTTAAGTTAGTAACACCGTTGTTAAGTGAATCTGACCTCCCCATTGACTTTGCTCATCAGAAGGTCACAAAAGTGGGTCAAGTGACCCCAACCGTCATAAATATGGATCAGTTGCCAAGTGTCTGAATTTTGATTGTGTGTCCATGGGGATGCTGCAACGGTCATAAGTGTGAAAAATGGTCATAAGTCACTTTTTTCAGTGCCGTTGTAACTTTGAATGGTCACTAAAGGAACTGTTGTAAGTCAAGGACTACCTGTGGTTTGATTAAGCTCCCATAACACCGTTGACCTTGTTATTGAAATAAGTCATTTGCTGGCTTCACACTGTGCAGCCAATCCTAAACTAACAAAGTTGGATTAACACAACAAACGAACACCCTCTCTCTGCTTTAAATTAACCAAGTTCCACTGCACAACCCTTTGACTGGGAGAAGGCTCCTGCCTGGAGTGCGGGGTTGGACTAGAGGACCTCCAAGGTCCCTTCCTTCTAGGATTCTATTTCTATTCTATTTCTATGTTTAGATCAGGGTGTGAATGGGACTGCTACCTTTTAAAGCCCACCTTGGGAGGGCAGCCGGGGGGATAGGATAGTTATTGGTTTCTAAGTCCTGTTCTTCAAAAGAAGGCATTGAAACATCAAACTCAACTCACCTCTGTCTATGCAAGAGAAGCATTTTTTAAAAAATATTATTTTTGGTTCTCTGGATCAGCTTCTGTCAATCACTGAACGTGGCAGGGAGAGCCGGTGCCCCAAAGCAATGCCATACCTTTAAGGAGATGCATGCAAAGGTTCCTGATTGGCCAAGCTCTGGGTCAACTGTAGGAGAATGTTCTCCTTCCTGCCCTCACTAGGACCAAGGATGCCATCAGAGAGGGAGGGGGGGGTTCCTTAAGGGACACAGGAGACCCATTTTTCCTCTCCCTGCTTCCCTTCTGATACTCCTGTGCTCAACCTCAGCACCACGTAGTTTTTAATACATCCCCAAACTATGGCGTGATGCCTTCAAGAGCTCCTGACCGATGGTCGGGTGACTCTCAGACTTTCCTCCAAACACCTGACAAGGTGTTGGGGAACGGAACCCAGAGAGTGCCTAGAGCCCCAGTGTTCCTAGGGATGGGGATAAGGGGCGGGTGGGGTTTCTTTATCGATGGATTTAATTTTTGGAGGCTCTCACTCCGCATGATCGTGATGCCCCAGCCGCAGATGTAGCAGTGGGTGAGCAAATCTATGACCAGGTCTTCCTCCGGCAAGCAGGCGGGCTGGACATAATCGTTGCAAATCACGGGTTTGTCCAGCTCTACCAAGGCGATGTTATTCAAGTGATTGCCCTGGTCGTAACGTTTGTGGTCCACGAGCCTCTTGATGACCCGGTTCTGGGCATCAGGCCCAGGTTTGGAGCGCTGGGTGGCCCCAATCTGTATCCTGAAATACTCCACCTTCAGGTACCTGGGTGAAAGGGGAGACAGGAGATCACGTTAGAGAAGAGGAGGTCAACTTTGAAGAGGTCCAATGACGTCCTGGAATGGGGAAGGCAATAGCCGGGATCCTGACCTCACCGTACAATCCCCACGTGAGCCCTTGCAGTTTAGGAAGTTGGGATGCCAATGGGGAAGGAGGAGAACTTCAGGCTTGGCTGAAAGAAGGGAGCCTTCCTCCTTCTCTGAGAAAAACAGCAATCATCTACCTGGCAAGGTGATCGTGTAGCCACTCATTCATTACCTGCTGGGTGAAAGAAGCCCTGAAGGAAGTCTTCTTGTGCTTCTTCCTAAGATTATTTCTTATGCTGAGGGGAGTGGGGGACAAGCAGAAGTGTTGTGCCTGTCGGCCACCAATCGCTCTAGCAGGCGACTCAGAGGAGGAGAAGGAGGGTGGGAGTTGGGGTCAGCATCAAGGCAACCTGAGAGCTCTGAGGGGGAAGAGGAAATGGAGCTGGCTGAGAGAGAGAGAGAGAGAGAGGAGGAGCCTGGGCCGTCCGTCAGCCCTTAGATGGAGGGTCAAGAGCCCCCAGGTCTGGAGGAGGCTGATGTGGAAGAGGAGGAACAGCTGGGCCCAGTGCCTGACATGTGGCTGCACAGAAGTCAGAGGAGAGGAGAGCAGTGGAAATCTATGGACCGGTCCTTGGGAGGGAAGAGCCACCGCTGCTAGCGAAGCCTCATTCTAGCTCTGGGGATAAAAGGTAGGTGGGGGGAGATGAAGAGGTGTGGCCGACAACTATTCATCTCCCTGCTGGACAGACTTGTTAGCCTGCTGTGAGAGGGGGAACATTTATTTAACTACAGAGGGTTTGCCGTGTTTGGGAACCGGGTTAGAACAGTGAGAAAAAGCTGAGACTCAAGAGAAGACAAAGAGTCTCAAAAAAAGCCCCAGCAAATCAAGCAATAATAATGTTGAGTCTGGGTTGAAATGCCAAAAGGGACACTATGAAAAGACATGTGGTAGAAGACCTCCACGGTCCCTCCCAACCATATTGCTCTATGTTCTAACTGAAAAGAATCTTCTGGAGGTATCTCTGGACTTCTGTGGCTTACTTTTCTCTATAAATTTGCATGTTTCTACACTTCTCCCTTTTGGAGGAGACCCCTTAAGAAGTTCTGAGTGGACTCTACTTTAAAGTTGGAAGCATGCAACTTTCTGGCGATGGTTGGACTGTGATAACCATGCTTCTAGTGCTGAATGCTTAGAATGGTGGCATCCACAGATCAACCTCGATAACCGTGCTTCTAGAGCTGAAGTCATCTGGAATGGTGGCATCCAGAGATCATTATGGAGGGCTCATGTCTTGCAGAAAATGGAACTAAGTTGGATCTCGTCTCCTTGATAAGATAGTTGACACAATACAATTTCTCTTAAAGGTCAGTCTGGAAGAAGACAAGGCCAAGAAGGTGCCAATTAAGTCCAAGAGATAAAAAGAGTCATCAACTCCTTCCTCCTCATATGATAGCTTCTCGACCTTGGCAACCAGAAGACATGTGGACTCCAACTCCCAGAATTCCTCAGCTAGTATGACATCTTCTGAAGTTCTCAACCTTGGCAACTTGAAGAAGTGTGAACTCCACTCCCAGTATTCTCCAGTCAGCTGACTGGGGAATTCTGGGAGTTGGAGTCCACACATCTTCAAGTTGCTAGAGTTGAGAAACATTGACCTAGAGACTCTGGTCCCCATTTCTGCTCTTGGGACACCTGGACCTCCTGCCCTCTGCTGAGTTGGGTGTTTGGGGTTTCACTCACTTTTGAATGAGGAAGCATTGAGCCGTTGAAATGACCCAGCGAGAATTGATCAAGGAGCCAGCACAAAAATGGCGGAATCCCTGCCGGGTCGGGAACTGGAAGCTGACTGCCCAGGGCCAAGTTCCTGGCAGGGAATCGACCCCGCCCACAATCCGCAACATGCCATGGCTCATGGCTAATGGCCGGCTACCACACACCCTCCTGCAAAGGAAGATGGGATGAGTGATTGATTGATTGATTGATTGATTGATGGAGCGTATGGCCTCCACAGAGGTCCTGCAATCTCTGATGCACAAAACTAATAAAACACATTATACATACAAACACAAATAATATCAGGCTATGCACAGGTATGCGACTTGCAACACTTCATTTAGTGACCGTTTGAATTTGCAATGGCTCTGAAAAAAGTGACCTCTGACCAGTTTTCACACTTATGACCGTTGTAGCATCCCCCGTGGTCACGTGATCAAAATTTAGGCACTTGGCAATTGATTCATATTTACGACGGTTGCGGTGTCCCAGGGTCACGTGATCCCCTTTTACGACCTTCTGACAAGCAAAGTCCATGGAGGAAGCCAGATTCACTTAACAACATTGACTACTGTAACAACTATAGTGATTTACTTAACAACAGTGGAAAGAAAGGTTATAAATGGGGCAAACTCACTTAAATGTTTCACTTAGCAACAGAAATTTTGGGTGCAATTGTGGTCGTAAATTAAGGATTACCTCTAGTGCATCAGCAAATACACACACAGAGAGAGAGAGAGTTGTATGAACCCAGCCCATGGATGTGACTGAACTAAGACTGAAAGGTGACTATGGAGATTCTCCCTCAGGCAGGTCCTCATTGCCCCAAAAGTGCTTTTTCCAAAAGGACAACTGGACTTTCTTGGATTTTGTTTTCCTTCGACAATGTTCATCTTCTCACCCAGAAACTTCTTTCACCAAGATGTTCTTCTCAGAAGAAACTTCAGGAGGATGCTTTCTGTTAGAATAGAATAACAGAGTTGTAGGGTCTTCTAGTCCAACCCCCTGCTTAGGCAGGAAACCCTCTACCATTTCAGACAAATCTTTGTCCAGCCTCTTCTTAAAAACTTCCAGTCTTGGAGAATTCACAACTTCTGGAGGCAAGTTGTTCCACCGGTTAATTGTTCTCACTGTTGCAAAATTTCTCCTAGTTCTAGGTTGTTTCTCTCCTTGGTTAGTTTCCATCTGTTGCTTCGTGTCCTGCCTTCAGGTGCTTAGGAGAATAGTTTGACTTCCTCTTCTTTGTGGCAGCCCTTGAGATATGGGAACTCTGCTATCATGTCCCCCCAGGTCCTTCTTTTCATCAAACTAGACCTACCCAATTCCAGCAACCGTTCTTCATATGTTTTTGCCTCCAATCCCCTAATCATCTTTGTTGCTCTTCTCAAGAATGGTAGGAAAGAAATATGGGAGACCCAGGTTTTTTCCTCTTCTTCCTCCTCCTCCAGGGTCCAGTCATGGCAGTCTGGAAACTTCTGGGACAATCCCAGCAGCACCTCAAGGTCACACTTCCTACTGCTGCTTTCCTTGCCCAGCTCCAACAACCATCCATCTGGCTGAAGTACGCAGGCCCCATGGCACCAGGACAACCAAATGTCGCCAATGGAGTCACCCACTCCAGCTGTGGCCCTCACTTACGTGCAAGTGTCCTCTTCATCATCATAGATTAGACAGAGCACATCAACAGCCCAAAGGAGCAGCAACAGCTTCTTCATCCTACATCGCTCAACAAATGTCAGGCCCCACCTCCTGCTCCCAGGGCTCCTGACGTCACAAACTGTCCTTTCAGTCCCCGGCCAATCAGCCAACAGACAATATGACATCACACTGAAGAACCACAATTCTTTGCTGCCATTGGCTTTAGAAGGGTTAATGGCAGGGTCCCAGTTTGGGCATCTGGGCGTGGCCTTCAAAACTCTTCAACCTTGCCTAGGAATGGAACCCATGGCACGTGTGGGGGGGGGGCAGAGAGGGCTCAGGAACGCTAACTGTCTTGCTGAGTCAGCAACAACAGGAGACCTGAGCAAGAAGCAAGCTGTGAAGGAAGTGGTGGCATGGAAGATGCTTTTGTAGACCTGCAATCATGGCTTTGCAGTCATCTGCAAACATATTTTGCTAGGAAGTCGTTTGCATCATTCTGCCCATCAGAATAACGAAATAACAAGTTGGAAAGGACCTTGGAGGTCTTCTAGTCCAACTCCCTACTCAGCAGGAAATCCTAAATGCATTTTAGAGAAGTATCTTCTTTGAAACCTCCAGTGTTGGAGCACCCATAACTTCTGGAGACAAGTTGTTCCACTGATTAGTTGGATCAGGAAATTACTCCTTAATTCTAAATAGAACATAGAATCATAGGGAAGGGAACTTGGAGGTCTTCTAGTCCAACCTCTGCTCAAGCAAGAGACCTAGACCATTTCAGACAAATGACTGTCCAATCTCTTCTTTAAAACCTGCAGTGTTGGAGCACCCACAACTTCTGGTGGCAAGCTGTTCCACTGGTTGATCGTTTTCACGGTCAGGAAATTTCTCCTTAGTTCTAGGTTGCTTCTCTCCTTGATTTCCACTCATTGCTTCTTGTTCTGCTGGTTTCTCTTTTGACAAATGAAAAGAAGGCCTGCTTATCTGTGGTTTGTTCTGGGAAAGCCTTAAAGCGACTAACAACAACAAAACTGTAAGAAAATTGGTTGTGCAGCCAGTTATGTCTTCTCCTCACCTACTTTCAGTAAGAACAATACCAGGACTCCCATTTCTGCCAATTGAGCCCAGGTTCTGCCACTCTGAGGCTACTGAGAGACCTGCAAAGCCGCCCAACCCAAGCTTGCTGCCTCTAAGGTTCTCCAGATGCAGGTGACACAGTATCCACACACCCCATAAGCTGCTAATCTTTGGATAACCACTAAATGATGGCAACTTGAAACAAAACTGTCAACTCTTTGCTATCTCTTGGTTGTCTCAGTTTTCTGCAGCCCATCTACAGGAGCCCTACGGTCTGCCAGATGTTGCTAAATTAGATCTCTGAGGAGTCCAAGCCAGCTTGGCTAAGAGGGAAGGATGATGGAATTTGGAATACATCAAGCTCTTTTGGGGCCAGAGGTTCCTCACTCCAAGTTAAGTGTAGCAGCTAATACTTTCCACTTTCAGGATTAATAATTGAGAAGTAACATTAGATGTCAGATCATGTTTACTATGTGTTCTTCAGTTGCCATTAAAGAAGAATTGCTCCCAGATCATGGGAGGTCATTGTTACTTTGGATTCTTGGACTGTTTTTGGAGGACTTTGTCTAGTTATATTTACAAAAAATGTAAAGAAACCGGAACAGATTCTGAGAAGAGCTGCCAAAATGGGAAAGGGCATGGAAGCCAAGTCTCTTGAGAATGGTGAAAGAATACAGATGTTACTGATAGAAGAGAATATTTGTAGCTCAGGGTCCTTGATGCTCTCCGAGCTTAGTGGTTTTCTTGCAGGCATTTCATGACCAGGTAACATCATCAAAGCTATCCTCAACAGTATCATTAATGATATTACTTAGCTGGATCAGGCAAGAACGACAACCAAGGCTAGAGAGCACTAAGGACCCCACAGATGTTGTTGTTGTTGTTGTCCTCCTCCATCCTTGTAGCACTAATGGAGTTTCCTAGTTGAGTAGTTTGCTGAAGAGATGATGGAGGAGAAATATAATAGCAGCATACAAACATCTAAAGGGTTCTCCTGTACAAGAGGACATCTGCTCTGTTGAGAAGGACAACATAACCTCCATCCTCTCTGCACCATCAACTTTTGCCCAGCTTCTCATTGGCTTCAACTTTCTTGGGAGGAGGAAAATGGGAATTCCTTTCTCAATTCTCTAATCCACGATGGCACCATTTTTACATAAATCTGAAGAGGCTAAATTTCCCAGTGTATAATTCCAGACCACAAACATCTTCACATGTTCAATATTAATTTTAATTTTTTTTTTATTTTAACGTGCACTTTGAAGAACCCAGTATGAATAAAGTCCTATGAGAAATTCCAAGGAAAGTTAGTTATAAGAAGGCGAAGTCCATGTTGCAAGATAGCCTAACTTTAACCGGGAATGTTGGAAAGAATGAGGGGTTGGGATTGGGGATCCCAGCAGAAGAAATGACTTTTGGTTTATGGCCAAACAAGGATGGGGACCAGGCCATCATCTTCCTTCCTGTTCTCTTCTGTCTTGCTTCTCTTAAGAGATCTACCCCCTTTCTGGTCCTCTAGGGGGCAAGAGCATAGCAGACTGACTGCCAGGCTGGGCAAAACTTGGATTCCAATTGTGAGAGATATAATGACCAGGGGGTGATAATTGTGGGTTTGGTTGCAGTTGTAATTGACGTGAGGCCCAAGTTGCCCCAAACCGCCCAGGAGCCCTTGTCCTATGATACCACTTTCTGGGAGTTGTCCTCAAAGGTAGGGTCATTCCCCATAGGGCAGGCCCCGTCCAGGGACGGTGAGTAGTATGGGGTCTTCTCCAAGAAGGAGTCATGGTTCCCCACTTTGACGGTCTTTGAGGAACTAAGTACCATCGTGTGGGAGGAATGAGGTACCATCGTGAGGGCTTCCACACAGGAGGAGGCCTGAGAGCAGGGTTGAACCAAGGAGGAGTTGAAGGCTTGGGGCGAGCCGTGAACCTAGAGGAAGGTGGAGGCCTGTACCCAGGTGTGAACCGAGGGGGAGGCCTAAACCCAGGTATGAACAGAGGGGGAGGCCTGGGCCTAGGTGTGAACCGAGGGGTAGGTGGAACCATGGGCCCAGGGGTGAGCGAAGGGAAAGCTGAAGGCTTCCACATCACCTTTTGGGTGCTGGATTGGATCGGGGATGTTGGCTTTGCAGGAGGCCAGACCTCAGCCAGTACTGGCTTGTGGGTAGCCTTGTAAAGATTGTTTTTGGTCATGGCTGTGATCCAGTCAATGTAGACTTGTGTGGAGGTGAAGACACCTGGCTTCCGAACTTCAACACAGCTCATTGGTCCCCAGCTGGTGACTCCAATGACCAAGTACCGCTCGGACCTTTCTTCCCTGCACATGAGAGGCCCTCCGCTGTCACCCTTAGGGAGGAAGAAAACATTCAAAATTAAAAGCAGCTCCAAAAGAAAGGCCTAAACATTCCAGAGATCAACTTTTGAAACTCTTCTCAAGTCACTGAAAGACACGGGGCCCAACTAAGTCACCAGCCTAGATCCACCTACCTGACATGTAGTAACTTCTCCAGTCTCGTGTCCAGCGCATATGTTCTCAGGCCGGATACGCTTGTTCCACCAGAATAAGCTGCTGCATGTGTTGTGAGGTATGAGTTTAACAACCCCCTCTTGCATCACGTCTGGCCGCCTTTGGGCTGTGAACAGAAGAAATCACCAGCCTGCATTTCTCCCATGCCCAAAGATTCATGGGATGGAACACTCTCTCCCAGGGAGAACCAGAACAACAGAACAGCAGGAGCTGGAGGTCTTCTAATGCAACCCACTGCTCAAGCAGGAGATAGGCCGGGTCTCCTGATGGAGCAGAAGGTTGCGTAGAAGACCTCCATGGTCTCTTCCAACTCTGATATTCTATTATTCCCCATGCCTTCCCCAGTGTGGAGACCATTTCAGGTCTTTCACACTCTCTTTTCTGTTGGAGGTGCCAGAGGTACGTTGACTCGAACCCCTGAGCTGAGCCCCTTTTCCCCCAAGTCTCTCACATTTGACTTCCATGGTTCCCCAGCCACTGACAGAACATTGGACCAGCTTTGAGATTGTCACACTCTCGTCAGGCAAACAAGCCGGCTGGATGTAGTCATTGCAGCTGACCGGCTCAGTCAACTCCACCAAGGAAATGTCGTGTTGGATCCCTCCGTCTGTGCTGTTGAGTTCGTTCTTGTAGAGCTTGTGGTTGATCACCCTCTTGATTAAACGGTTCTGGGCATCAGGACCAGGCTGGGAGATCCGGTTGAGCCCAAGCACCACCCTATACCATGTGATCTCACTGGAATGAAGAAGAGATCCATGTCAACAGACGTTGAGGGTCTGCCCAGAGCCCTGGACCCTCCTCCTTACAAGCAGGAGGCTCTGCTGGTAAGGACAACAGAAATAGAAAGTCTGGACAGCCCTTCCTTCCTTCCTTCTTTCCTTCCCTCCCTCTCCTTCCTTCCCTCTCCTTCCTTCCCTCCTTCCTTCTTTCTTTCTTTCCCTCCCTCCCTCTCCTTCCTTCCCTGCCTTCGTCTCCTTCCTTCCTTCTTTCCCTGCCTCCATCTCCTTCTATTCTTTCCTTCCTTCCTTCCCTACCTCCTTCTCCTTCCTTCCTTCCCTCCTTCCCTCCCTTCTTTCCTCCCTTCCTCTGTTCCTTCATTGAAACTAATGTAAGATGAGAGAAACACTGAAGATAGGAATATAACTTTTATAAGGAAACATTTGTGCATGAAAAAGAAAAAGAGAGAAGGTGTGAGGGAGATAGGAAAGAGAGAGAGAGAGAGAGAGAGAGAGAGAGAGAGAGAGAGAAAGTAAGTTTATTCGGGAAATCATAAGGTAATCTGAAGTTATTTCAGCCTACCTACAGTGTGGGACCTGTTCTTTGCTGTCCTCCTTTCTGGAGAGATCAAATTCTCAAATTAAAGAGATCAGACTGAGAAAGGAAGCCGGAGAGGAAGGAAGGAGGGAACCCTTGATAACCTCCGGATTAGAGGAAAGCAGAAGAAGAGACCTGCATCTGGATCAACGCCAGACTGGCCCTATCAAAGGACCAAGGACTTAACTCCCATAAGGATCCAGGCTACCTGGTTGGAAGATCCTGCAGCATCACACCGACACACACACCCCGCTCCCCCAAGAGGCAGCAACTCTTTTGCTCACTCTTCCAACTGAAAGCAGTGGGCGGCAGTCAGGACCCAGCGAGAGCTGAGCAGGGTTCCTCCACAGGCGTTGACGAAGCCCATTGGCGATGGTAGCTGGAAGCAAACCTGCCAAGGCCACGTCCCCGGGAGAGCATCTGTGCCCCCCACAACTCGCAGCAGGCCATGGCTAGCTGCCATCGGACGCCGTCCACAGACGCCACTGAAGAGAAGCACAAATGGAGAATGGTCAGGAGATGAAAGCTGTAGATCCTAAGGATAAGCAACCCACTCCACCCTGGAGAACAATGTCATGTCCCGGTCAAACCCTGAATTTGCGGAAGAAGACGAGCAGGAGTTGGAGCCGAGGGAGACCAAGTGGGTGACTTCATTGGCTTTGGAGGAATGTGGGGAGGAGGCAGGCCAGGGCCCCTCAAGAGTGGGACAGTTTGCTAGCAGGGAGGAACAGGGGCAGGAGGACCAAGAGAGGCTAAACAGTGAAGAATGAGAGACAGAGCTCAGGCGATGAGCAAGAACCACCCCCTCCTGATCCTCGATCACAGAGAGTGGAGAGGAGGCAGGAACAGTGCAGACCAACCCGACGACTCAGGAGGAGAGAGCCCCACCCCTCTTCACCTGGGGATAGAGACTTAAGGAGACTCTGTGGGGAGGGGCGTTTGCCAGGAATAAACGCTGAATTCATGGAGTTTTGTGTGCCGTTGCCAATGTTTGGCGTTTCCTGGACTTCTTGCTTTATTTCTTGCTTCCTGGATTAATTGCCTTGTCCCTTTGCTTCCTGGACTGACTGACTTATTCCCTTGCCCCGCTGGATTTCTTACTTTGCAGCCATGGTGCTCACAGCTTTTTGCTGGACTACTTGCAGCCAGAGGTTGCTGAAGGGGTGTGTGTGTGTGTGTGTGTGTGTGTGTGTGTGTGTGTGTGTTCCTAGTCCTTTGCTCTAGGACTTGCCATAAGGTGGGAGCGTTTGGGGGAAAGTTGGAGTGATAAAGGGGCAATTTGAACTACCAGCTGACTGTTGCCTCTGTGCCTTGCCCCGGGTCTTCACACACAGATTCTTCCTTCCCAGAGCTTTGATGCTATTAATCTGGAATGTTTGCTTGGCCCCATCTCTGCCTCCAGTACCTGTCAGGTCTTGCAGGTAGGGCAGTCACATCTGGCAGAAGGCAGAAGCCCAGGGATGCTTCCCATGGGACAGGGGTGTTACCCACAGGGCCCTCCTTTGCCACTTACTCGCAGGTGTTCTCTTTGGCTGGCAAAGCGGCCCCAGAGGCGTGCTTCTCCTGCAACATGGCAAGGACCAGGACTGGCAAGAGCTGCCATCCCATCTCCGGACAGGCTCGGGTGCTGCTGCTCCTCCTGCATCTTCCTAGAACCCATGACATCATAAAACCCAGGTTTCCTGGTTCTCTTCCCTCAGCAACCCAGCTGGACATCAATGCCCACCTGGGAGGAGGCAAGTGGGTGATTGGACAAGCAAGATGAGATAGAACCACCGGGAAGACCTGGGAAAACAAGAACAAGAAACCAGAGACATCTCAGCAAGTGAGATGATGAACCACCCATGACGGTTCAATTTAACTGATTTATTGCTAAATGCCCTTGTGCAAGAATCTTCTCAACCATGTGGGCACCTGGTTAGAATTAAATAAAGCTCAATGGCACTCAAGGGTAGTTGGATTTAGTTCATTGGTGACTACGTAGTGATTCTAGGCTGATCCCTCTTTTCATCACTCCCCTTGTTCTGCCAGTCCTTCTCCCACAATCCAGCCGTATCCCATTTTTCTTTAGGAAAGTTTTGTTTGCTTGTTTTTTTTAAAAAAAAGTAGTCAGCCCATCAAATCCAATCAGTAACACTAGCATCTGCTCTCTGGAGACTGTAGATTGGAGAAAGGGAAGTGAGACAGCATTTGAAAAGCGTAAGCAAATACTTCAGCCCAAAATTTCTAATCCTTGAGTTTCCCAAATAAATCTGGTTTGGAAAAAAGAATTTGGGTCTACCCATTTCTCAAATCAGAATCCGTATTGGTGAATTTGAGTTTTATCAGCCTCCCAGTGAATGTTGTCTGACAGCATTTGGGAAGAAAAGTAGTTAGAGGAAGCGAGTAAAGTATCTGTAAAATATTTCATTTAGGATATGTTTTGCTTACGCACAAAGTGAGCATTTTCTAAGCATTTTGTTAGTGTACTTTAAAGTTAGGATTGCAAAGTGTCCCCATCTCTGCTCCACCCTCACAACCCTTTAAAGCATTGTCTCCCAACCTTGGCAACTTTAAAATATGTGGACTCAACTCCCAGAATTGCTGGCTGGGGGATTCTGGGACTGAAGGCCAGATATCTTAAAGTTGCAAGGTTGGGAGACACTGCTTTAAAGCAATGCAGTGCAATCAACCTGAGAGCTACAGAATAACAGTGTTGGAAGGGACCTGGGAGGTCTTCTAGTCCAACCCCCTGTTCTGGCGAAACCCTGTACCATTTCAGACAAATGGTTGTCCAATCATCTCTTGAAAACTTCCAGTGTTGGAGAATTCACAACTTCTGGAGGCAAATTGTTCCGCTGATTAATTTTTCTAACTGTCAGGAAATTTCAGCTGTCTTAACTATGCTTCCATACCTTGCCTTTAAAAAGGAAGGTGTGGTTGTTTTAACTGGAGGATTACAGGAAAGCGGGGCAAGAACCACCGGCTTCACCTAGTGTTTAGGGCAGGGGTCGGCAACCTTAAACACTCAAAGAGCCATAAAGGTCCTAACCGGAAGCCCCCTGTTCAATTCTGGAGCTGACCGGAAGTCCGGTTCCCCCACCATAGAGTTTCCTCCTAGCACGGCGTCTTTTTTCCTATGCTGACTGGAAGTCTGGTTCCCCCACCACCACCATAGAGTCTCCTCCTAGCGTGGCATCCTTTTTCCTCTACCTGTCCTAACCAAAAGCCCTATCAATTGTGTAACCGGCGACAAGGAGCCGCAGCAGAGGGGTGGAAAAACCACATGTGGCTGCGGGTTGCTGATCAGCCGCGGGTTGCTGATCCCTGGTCTACGGCTTCTCTAAGAGGGACTCCAATTTTGACCAGGATGGACTTTTCCTGATTCTGGCTCCAGACAGCGTTCAGGTCAAAGCTACCATAGCACAATCTAGATCAGTCTGGATGCCCACTGTGTTCTGGAGAAGATCGGTGGATC
This sequence comes from Pantherophis guttatus, assembly GCF_059756535.1. NCBI lineage: Eukaryota > Metazoa > Chordata > Lepidosauria > Squamata > Colubridae > Pantherophis > Pantherophis guttatus. Next base: position 939,259 of record NC_142069.1, on the reverse strand, counting down.
CTTGAACTTCCTCAGCCTGTGATTTGTAACTCAGTCACCTGATTGGGGAATGGTGGGAAAAAAATCTTCAAATAGGGTTCATTATTGATTGGATTTGGTGGCTAAGAACACGTTTGAGAGTCACTAAAAGCCAAGAACAAATATCCAAGTCCTTAAGACAGTGGCAATGGTTAGGAGCAACCAAAGAGCACCAAGAGTGTTTGCAAATTGCCCTGTGCATTAGGGAAGCCCTGACAGATAACTTGGATCATCTTGTAGATTTTGACTCCCCCCCCACTCCTTTCTCCACCCCACAAGAAACCTTCCTGCTCAAGAACCTTTGGTGAAGAAACTAGTCCTAAGTGCACTGAACGTATGTAGTTAAAGTTCAAGAGAACCATGAGGAAGTTCATGACCAAAAGAATGCTTGAACTTTTATGGCTAAGAATATTTGAGACGTAAAACTTCCAGGGGAGATATGGTGGTGAACTAAAGACAGCTCTTCAAAAGTGGCGAGGACGTGGGAACTTGTGAATAAATCTGTTCTTTGGAACCTCTCCTGATGAAGAGAGGATGGGTGATTACCCACAGGTACTCTGGACGGCTGATCCTCACAAGGAGACTGCAGGGCAGCAATTCTCCATGGGTTTAAGTGCCAGGAGACGACAGGACTAGGCTATACTTCAAGTTCTTATATCCATGGTTTGCCAGGAGTGCCAACTGTACCCTGTCTGTCAACGCAGAAGCTACCGCACAGATATTAACTTTATTCTATCTAGGCTGAACATCTGCAGGTAAGAGCTGATTCATCTCACTAATGGGCTTGATCCACTCAGACATTTAGAGGGAGGCTTTCATCCAAGCTGTGAAGATCAAACACAGCGAGAAAGTTGTCCTGTGGCATTCCTGTCATCATCTTATGCCGAAAGCTAGATAGTTTCTCATTTCACCCAACTTTTTCTAGGCTGAAATTTTAACAAGCCACCATTTATTGGAGTAAATAAATTTCTATTTTAGCTGGATGTTGGGCCCAGAAAGATAGGACGCCAACATTTTAAAGGCTCTAATAAATGAAGATCATTGTGTAGTGGAATAAGCCGTGCAACCCATTAGAAGAAGCACCACTTTATTGCTAATATAGAATTACAAATGCTGCTCAACAGAAGACCAGCCTGCCCCAGGAAAGGGGCAGCCTCCAGTCTTTTCTTTGAAATAGTTGGTAGGCATGAATGAAGCCAGCTGCTGAGCGATCCAGGTGTCTCCTTATCCAGGTAGGCTCTCCCCGTGAGTCCTCCAAAACATCAAGGCCTCAGAACCAAGCATCCACAGCCAATCCTGCAGCAGCGGCTGTTTTACTACTGCAACCTCCAGCATCTGTTGTGTCTCCTCTCTCTCTCTCTGTTTACATCGATCTGTTAAAGGGTGACTATCTTCTCTTGGGCAACCCAGCTTGAGACTGGAGTAGGAGGAAGGGAGGGGACAGACCCCCCCAAACTGTATGCTCTTGAAGCTTGCTTGACAGATGGGAAGGGGAAGGCAGAAAATGACTGGCTGATTATGGAGTGGGGCACTGGGCCTACTTAGGGGACCTGCTCCATCTCGAGTACCAGATGTAACTCAAGGGGGTCGTTGGGCGAGACCATTTCTGGACCTGCCACCCTGAAGGGGCAGTGGTTTGAAGGGGAGGCCTGGGCATGTTCCAGTTAGGGTAGTATCCACCATAATAGGGAGCTCTTGTCCTAGTCACAGCCACGTTGCCCCACGTCTGGGGTTGCTGTGCACCATATCCTGGCCAAGGCACCGCGGTGGGCCTGGTTCTGGGGGGAGGCCGGTAAACTGGAGCCCAGCCTTGGTTCCAGTTCTGCACATCCTGTGAACCCCATGGGGACAGGGTCTGAACAGGAAGTGGGGGTGGGGGCGGGGGTGGGGGTGCTAGTGGCTGTGATGACAGAAGGTCCTGAGGCCAAGGCATGGTGAACGGTGGGGTGGGTTGCGTACTAGGCCTTGTCTGAGCTGCAGCCCAGTTCTCAAACTGTTGGATTTCATTTGCGGAAGGTGGCCTTGGAGGAGACATTATTGGCTTTGGCCTGGGTTGAACCCAGTTCTCAAGCTGCTGGTTTCCATTCGAGGGGGTGGTTTGTTGCCACAGCTGATCAAGCGGCTTTGACGGGGGTCTTTTTTTGGGTGGGCGAGGAGTCTTGAAAAAGTTCTCCTTGGTCATGTCTTTGATCCAGTTCAGGAAAAGTTGTGTGGAGGAATAGATGCCGGGCCTCATGGACCTGGCACAGCCAGCCCCCCAGCTGGTGACACCGACAAGCCAGAAACGCTCGGACCTTTGCTCCCGACACATGAGAGGACCACCACTGTCACCCTGCGCGAACAAGAAGAGGAAGAACATCAAATACAGGAACTGTCAGGTGCAAGAAATCAGGAAGCCAGGCTGTTCAAATGTGTACAAGTTTAATCCGTGTTAGTTCTCTACAAGAACCTGATCTACTAATGATCAAGGCAAATTGGCAGCTGATAAGAGTTAATGGAATTCAAGGAGGACTAGGCTTAGATTTCTTGTGGGTGCAAAGGCAGATGGCAGTCTTCCAACATCCTGAGGGGCTGCCACAAAGAAGAGGGGGTCCACCAAAGCACCTGAAGGCAGGACAAGAAGCAACGGATGGAAATTAACCAAGGAGAGAAGCAACCTAGAACTAAGGAGGAATTTCCTGACAGTGAGAACAATTAACAAGCGGAACGACTTGCATCCAGAAGTTGTAGTTGCTCCAACACTGGAGGTTTTTAAGAAGAGACTGGACAACCGTTTGATTGAAATGGCATCAAGTCTGCTATCAAATCATTTTAGCCCTACTTCGCTTTGATAGTAGCCTGCCACACAAAGTGAGGAGTGGTAATAGCGGGATGTAGGGAGGGGGCCTGATAGGAACCAGAGGTGCCAAACCTTAGGACTGTTACCAAAATAACTAATTTGAATCTCATTGGACAGAAGCAGGATAACCAGAGGGCCTGGGAGAAAGGGAAATAATGGGTTTACACAGGACGTCTCAGATCTGGCTTTGCTTACGCTGTAACCACTTGGCTTTAGTAAAAGTATAGTAAAAGTATACCTTTCACTACAACATATGGAGTTGTGGGTCTCTCTTTCCTAAAGGCCCAAGCTGGGACCGGACTGATATAGGGTATAGGGCAGAGACACCAAGTGCCAAAACTGGAACATTCGTGTATGCATGCCGGAGCCTGGAAACCAGAAGAACAGCTGGCCCTGGCACATGCGTGTGCTGGAAACCAGAAGAGAAGCGTGCCATAGGTTCACCATCATGGGCATGGGGTCTCCTGCCTGAGCAGGGGGTTGGACTAGAAGACCTCCAAAGTACCTGCCAACTCTGTTATTCTGTTCTTCTGTTACCTGGCAAGTGTCAATGCCTCCTTCCTCATGCCCAGCACAGAGATTGTTGTGATGGATTTTCTTGTCGTACCAGGCAGTGCTGTTACATGTGGTTGTGGGGATGAGGTTTACTTTGGCTTCTTGCAGGATATCCGAGGTCACATTTGGCTCTGTAAGCAAAAAAGATGTATCTATTTGTTAAATTTATCTATTTAAATTTATTTAAATGAATGATAAAGGGAAGAAAAATGAAAGGCAGGTAAACAAAAAAAAGGAAAAAAAAAAAAAGGAAAACAAAGACTAAGGAACGCATGTTCACCAGAATAAACATCACAGGTGATACTGGCCTACACAAGCCCATTCCCTCAAGTGTCACCCTAGACACGGGTGTCAAACTCAAGGCCCCGGGCACATCCGGCCCGTGGGGGACTTAGATCTGGCCTGCAAGGCCACCCTGGGAACAGTGAAGGACCGGCCCACAGTGCTTCTGACACACAAACAGAGCTCGGGGGGGGGGGGCTGCACACAGTCTCCCAGGGCCCTGTTTTCAGCCTAGATGGCCTCCTGGTGCCCTCTGCCAACAAAAACGGAGCCCGAGGGAGCATGCCCACCCCAGCCACGCCCACCTTCCCCCCCCCCAGGGTCAAACACAACCCTGATGCGGCCCTCAATGAAATCAAGTCTGACATCCCTGCCCGAGAATTAGCACGTACACACATCTACACCAAGGACAAGCTCCCCTCTAAAGCAGCCCTTCCGTTCTCCAGTCTCTCTGTAGCTACCTCCACAGGCAAGGCTCTTTGCTTTTGCGAATAAATAAGCCTCCTTTCCTCCCAACGTCTCTGGATTTCATTTTGATTTGCTCCTGCCCAACCCTGACTCGAGTTGGAACCCCAAATTATTCTTCGGTTGAGGGAAGATCTCAGAGAGAACGAGTGCTAAGATCTGGCTAAGATCTGAAAAAGCTGTTTGCCTTGAACGGCTTTCCAACATCTCAGGTCTGGAAGAACCAGAAAGCCCCACCAGAGAAGAAAACAGCTGCTCAAGTTGTGTTGTGACTGGAGATTCCTTCTTGATGGACATGCTGGAGGACTCACTTGAGACATCGGTTACTCCCCAGCCGCTGACGTAGCAGTGGGTCAGCGATGAAACCTCCACACCCATGTCCGGCAGGCAGGCAGGTTGGATGTAGTCACTGCAGTTGATTGGGTGGCTTAGCTCCATCAAGGCCACGTCGTTGAAGTGGGTGGAACGTACGTATTGCTGGTGCTCCACCAGGTTCTTGATGGTGCGTTCCTGGGCATCCGGACCAGGCCGAGAAAGCTGAGCAGCACCCAAAACCAGCTTCCAGTGTTCTAGGTATCTGGAGCAGAGAAGGCAAAGGGAGGCCGTAAGCGTATGGAAAACGGGGGGAAAGTGGGATTAAACTAAAGCTAAGAAAGGCTGACAAGGGGATGGAGATGGTTCATGGACTTTACTACAAGGAGTTAGGAATCAAAATCTGTGTGTGTCTTCTGCGTCTGGGAAGGTGCTCAGACCATCAGCCTGTCCACTTAGAGTAGATTTGATCCTACAACCCTATTAACTACTCAATCAATCAGAATAGAGCTGGAAGGGACCTTGGAGGTCTTCTAGTCCAACCCCCACCCCTACCCCGGCCTAGCAGGAGACCCTACACCATTCCAGACAAGTGGCTGTCCAGTGTGCAGAGAAGAGCAACAAAGATGATTAGGGGTCTGGATGCTGAACTGTGCAATGAACAGTTGCAGGAGCTCAGATTTTAACAGATTAATAGAGTTAGAAGGGATCTTTTAGGTCATCTAGTCCAACCTCCCGCCCAAGCAGGAAACCCTACACTATTTCTGACAGTCTTGAGTGTTTGGTATGCAGAAAGAGGTGCAGGATAGGTTGTCCCTCAAGCTTTATAGGATTTTTCTGATGGTTATTCAGATAGTTGCTTTAGTTTGGCAAGATTCCTGCCTATGGGTGAACAGCAATAAGGAAACTATTCTGAGCCATTCATCGTGTCATTCTTGATTCCTTGTGCCTGACCATCTCCATCTGCAAGCCTAACTAGACACCCCTGACTCAGCCAATCGGGACAGGAGGCCCTTCCTTCCCCTCACCTTTTGTTGAGGAAGCAGTGGGCCGCTGTGATGACCCAGCGAGGGCTGATGAGGGACCCCCCACAGGTGTGCTTGTAGCCAGTCAGGGTGGGTATCTGGATGCTGACAATCCAAGGCCACGTTCCTGGGAGCGCATCAGTGCCACCCACGATCCGCAGGTTGCTACTGTGACTGGAGGCCAAAGGACGGCGGCCACAGACATCCCTAGGGAAGAGAGAAATGTTGGTTAGATGTGGGGCAGGAGAGCCTGTGAGAAGAGGGCTGAAAAGGTCAAGATCGTGGTCACAGTCAGAAGAAGAGAAGAACAGAGTTGGAACATGTCAGGGCATTGATTAATCCCATGTTTGGCTCTGGGACAAATCACCCTGGTTAATTAGAGGATGGATCGTGGCTCCTCCTTGTTGCAATATTCTGAAAAGAAACGCGAAGAAAATTTCTCTAATAAAACTCATTTATTTGTTATAAAGAAAATAAAACACCTCACTAACTAAGTAAAGTAATTGCTACATTTTGGCAAGCGAGGTCTCCTGCCGGTCCAGACGGACCTTTCTGGCAAGAGAACAAAGGAAAGAGTGTGTGTGAAGCAAGTGAAAGGAATGCAGACATGCGTAGTAACTTTTGATAACAATTCTTGGCAAGGTACGGAAAGTCTGATAGTCCAGAAATGATGAGCTCAGCTGGTAAATAAAAGAACGCAGTGACAGAACGGACCTTGGAGGTCTTCTAGCCCAACCCCCCGTGTTTGGGGATTGTTATGTGTGTTGGACCTGGTCTTTGGGTCTTAAGTGAATTTCATTTTATGGATATACTGTGTATACACATAAAATGACAATACTGTTGTCATTAAACATCCAATGTCGGAGCACTCATAACTTCTATTCCACTGGTTAATTGTTCTCACTGTCAGGAAATTCCTCCTTAGTTCTAGGTTGCTTCTCTCCTTGGTTAGTTTCCATCCGTTGCCTTCAGGTGCTTTGGAAAATAGGTGGACCCCCTCTTCTCTGTGACAGCCCCTTAGATATTGGAACACCCCATCATATCATGTGAGCAAGGCCCCACTGTAGACCCCACTAATGCAAAGGAGGCTCAGGGTGGCAAGGAGACAGATGAAGGAGGCCTAAAGCAACATCTGCCATCCTACAGAGTCATACTCATAGACACATTCCACATTGGAATGGAGCAGTTTAAAACCCTGAAAGGAGAAATCTGCAACTGGAAAACAGTAGCACACTCAAAATCAAACCTCAACCATGCAACATATTGAAGCCGCTTCGTGGATGAAGTCTTAGGAGGCTGATTCTGTACTCTAAGCCAGGATGTTACTAGCATATTGTCCACATGCATCCGCTTGGTTTGTTGTCAATTCAATCATGTCGGCCATGTTCATCAGCTGAGCATCACCACCGTTTGCATGGATGCTGTCTTGGAACCCCACAGGGAGACATGAATCTTTCCACCACTGGAACCCAATAAACACATGAAGACCAAGAACAGGGCAGAGTTCTCCATCACAAAGGTTCAAGAGAAGCTGCCTGGCATTCATCCAGCTGAGAGCAATCTGATGGGGAAACTGCTCCTCCCTCTACTTATGGCCAAGCTAGACCTGCGTAGGTTCCAAGGAAGGTGGAGATACAGGAAGGGAACTGAAGCCTGGGGGTCTGCAGCAACCTGCCTTCCTTGCGCGATGTGGACATCTGATGTAAAGGAGGCCTAGGCAGGGTTTCCTCTGTGGGCCCAAGGGCTGCAGTTGGTGGATCTGGAGACCAGAGAAGCCAAGTCTGCTGAGGAACAGGCATTGTAGAGCATTAAAAGCACTTCCTCTGAACAACCCCTGGATCTGACATGACTCACCCACATCTGTTATCGTATGCATGTGTAGACCATAACAGAAAAAGGACCAAAATATGAAGAGGTAACTGCTTCATCCTACATGTCTCAAGAAGTGCTCAGTTCCATCTTGGGCTTACGACATTCCTCATGACGTCACAAACCACAGACCACTTGCCTTCCTCCAATCAGCATGCAGCCAATATGACATCACACCAGTTCTCTGCTTCCTTTCCAGAGGAGACCCTTAGTGAAAGTTCTCCAAGGGGCTGGCCTGGAGCATAGTTGCTTAGCAACTAAGGTTGACAGGCAATAGGCAGACTCATTTGATTTTCCTGCCACAGATTTGGTGGTCAGAGTGACATTTTTAGTAAGATTCCAAACTCACATCATGAGTCAACAAGAAAACATTGGGTGGGTTGGACCCTCTTAG